>NC_041406.2:35747368-36047368 GCF_900747795.2 Erpetoichthys calabaricus
AAGTGCACAAAGCACCGCACTCTCCACAATTCTCCAATCAATAATACAAATCATTAATAAACAATAATCATACTCCTCCAACTCCCAGCAGCTCCGTCACACTCCCACCCGACTCCAGCTCGGTCTGCAGGGGTTTCCCACAGTCCTTTTATAGTCTATGACCCTGAAGTATTTCTTCTCCGGGTCAACACCACATCTTCCTTTATCAATTATCCCGGAAGTACTACGGGCTTCCATCCTCGTGACCCCGAAGTACTTCCGGGGTAGTGTAATCGTAAAAGTCCCCGGGTCCTTGGTGAGCCCCCCCTGGCGGCCCCCACAGCACCCAACAGGGCTGAAGAGACGGACACCATGTCCCATGCTGCCCTGCGGGAATCCGAGGAACCATTTGCATCCAGGGGAGTTGCCATCTCAAAAGGCTATATATATGTTTGATTTAATTAGCCTGACATAAATCTATTGGCCAGAAATTCCCTCCTGGAAAGTAGAAGCCTTACCAAATTATAAATTACTGGTACTGCCAAAAGTAAAACTGATAATTAACTAAATGATTGATAACATCAATCATTTTTCTTACATCCATACACCATTTCCTACAGTACATATATTTGGTGCTCCCAGGTGAGCCCAAAGTTAAAATTGTAATTTTTCTATAGTACTCATACATAGATTACTGTATGTTACAAAGGAATACACTATATGAATCGCACCTGATATGTCTGTCATGTTGTTGGACTTAACATTTTGAAACTGAGCTGTTAAATATTTTTGGTGTTTATGTACATAAGTCAATATTTGAATTAGGGTTGAAATTAATAAGTTTCGACCTTCAAAATAATCTAATTTTTTTTTTATTAATACCATGTTCATCCTAGCATCAAACTGCAGCTTTGAAACACAATACAAATTAATTTTGAGTAAACATTCTGATAATTCTGTATATTCTAGATACAAAATGCAAATAAGCTATAAAGAATACATGTAAACCATATAAAGAACAAAAACTTACTCTCTCCTGTAAGGTCTACAGATAGTATGGCTCTAGGGTACAAGAAAGTTGTATGTTTTGAAGGTGGTGTGCTGCGCATGGCTACTGTACTCATAGGTCGGGCTGGGGGAGAAGGACATCTTTCCAAAAAGGCTAAAGAAATGTCATCAAAATCAGAATAATCTACAGAAGAAAAAATAAAGAAGTCACCATGATTTCGGTTAATAATATTACATTATTTCAAACTATACCATATCAGATTTTATCCTTTATATTTTAAAACCACAAAAAACCCTGAAAACATTGAAAAGCAAAAGGTGAACAAATCACTCTGTAGAAAACTATTAATACATAGTTAAATTTAATTGACTCAAAAACCATAAATGCAACAGACCTGGAATTTTTATTTATGACTCGGAACAAGGCAACACTTACACACAATTACGATGCCATCAAGTAATTGCTTATAATTAACTTTATATTTCATCTAATGTAAATTAAATGAGAGGAAGTTTAAATCTAATATAGTTTTGCTTTTTTCATTCTATCTAAAGATTTACAGCAATATAGAAATATCAAGACAATCATAACAAGCAAAGGAATTTAATCAATGGAAGTCAGTGGTTGATAAAAGTGAAAACATTTTAGATGAAAATAACATCACTAAATAGACCTCTCCATGTGTGGATTACATCCTCCATGGTGACCCTGAACAGAGACACTGCACGGGGTAGTGTGCTGAACCCTTCTGTGCTCTGTGTTCACCAGTGGCTGTGGAGCCAGACACAGCCGTTGCTCTGGTGGTGAAGGTGTCATGGAATATTACTAGCACCCAGCTGCCCTCTACTGATGACATATAATACTTGCTAACTTAGAAAGCAAAACACGATATAAATAAAAACCTCAACCATCCTGTTCTGCAGGCTTTCTCACAACTATCTTCTGACAAATGGTAGAGAATCATTGACGCTCACACCAGTAGATCCAAAGACAGTTTCTACCCACAGATCGTAATTTCAGGCTTGAACCTGAAGAACCCACATTTTCCACCTAGTGGGCTGGCTTAAACAACATTGTTGCTGGGAGTTGGAGTTCATAGATGAACTGAACAAACATGCATAAATTGGTGATTATTGGATTCACATTTTTATTTTCCTTTTCCTAATCTTTTTATTTTGACTAACTACAGTACTGGCAAGTCCCCAACACTATGTTGCATACTAAATAACATATACTTTCTCTGTGTTTGTTTTTTGTTATTTTATAGTCCGCTCCTCTGAAGAGACATGCAAGTAAGAATTCCATAGGACTAAATACAACATGATAAACGTAACATTAAAATATTAAAAATAAAAACACAAATTGTTTATTATAAGGCATCTAAATAAACATACGGTACTTACATAAATGCTACCAATACTGGAAACTAATTTTAAATATATACAGGTATATACTTATCAGCAAAGAGTTCATTTAATTTTACACATTGGATTTCCTAAAAGCTTTCTGATTTTATTTTCATAGCATTTATTTCACCTTATCAGCAGACCGGTTATTTAGAAGTTAGGACTGGTATATTTCAATCTTTTCTTTCTGAAATGTAGTTAATCCAAATATCTTTAATGAGTCTGCTGCTTCCCAAATGAACTTATATAGATGATCAATAATAGAACTAGCAGGGCTGATGGGGTCCCTGTGTGAACTGATATGTGTTAACATCCAACTCATCTGTCTCTTTATGCTACTGAAACAAAGCCATTTTCAGCATTTCTATCATTAAGTCGGTCTTGTCATTAATAAAAATCATGTGCTTTTACCATTATGGATTACGAAAATTTTTAGACCACATATTGCTTTAACAAAAACAGTTTCTATCTGTTGTAGCTCTTTATTAATACTAAAAGTAAAAAAATGAACTAAAAATACACATACATACATATATACATACACTTACCCACACATATAGAAGATACAGGATAGACTAATGCTTCTAATAGGCAAATTTTTTGAGAAGAAATGGACCGATCTGGCTGATATTATAGCTAAGTTTAATTCAATAACATTAATTCACGAACAGCAGCAATAGTCGGAGCAACATTTAACTGAAATGATTATCAGTGGATTTGTATATAATGTTCACTATTCTTAAATTAAAATTTTGAAATATTAAGTGACTGACTGTCTACAGCACTTCAAGATTGCTCAATAATGTACCATCATTATTGACAGAAATACTGTACTATATTTAAATAAGCTAAAACACTTCTGCAGACTAAAGAAGCTATGCAGGAAAAAAAAAGATAATTGAAGGTAGGAATGGGCTGTATTGAAATAAATGTTGGAAGCCAAAGAAGATGTATGAAGTGAAATCTGAGAATACTTTGGCTAAGAGTTTTTTTTTTAACTTCATACCATGCTGTTTCGATTTCTTTTTCTTCTTTTTTTTCTTCTTTTGTTTTACTTTGAAATGGTCCTTTTCTTTTTTTTCTTTTCGCTCCTTATCCTTATCCTTCTTTTTACCTTATTAGAAAAAGAGGAAAAAGGGTTATAGCACATTAATACAGAATAGCAAGAGTCTGTATAATTTGCTAAAAAATAGTAAAGCTAAAAATCTGAAATAAGGATAGGAAATAACATGCTGACAAACCTTTTTCTTCAAGTTTTAGTTTCTTCTCACTTTTACTCAATCCTGTAAAAAATAAAAGTTTATATTTCAGTTTCCAAAATTGAATGAGAGTTACATTACACTATCTCTTCACTTTATTATTATTTATCAGATTAAGGTAGCATTTTTCCCTGAAACTTTAAACAAATTAAATTTACCAGAGTCTGGATACTTGTCCTTTTCTATTACTTTCTTTAGTATTTTTTCATGAAGACTTTCAAAGCTCTTTTCTCTCGAAGGAAGAGGACATTGAACATCTGTGCCTTCTGAACTTATAGAGGCAGAGGATCTCTTCTTTTTGTTTGATTTGGAAGATTTAGAAACTATGGGTGATTCCAATTGTAAAACACCAGTATAGGATGAAACAGCTATCAAATAAAATACAATTTAAGTAATTACATTACTGAATATATAGAAAAATTAGAAAAATACAAGGTAATAAAAATATGTCAAACAGCTGACAAACATATTATTGCATTCTGTACAAAGCCAAAATTTAAAGGTAATAAAACAAGGTACTGGCAGTAATTCCAATTTACAAATATGTCCTCTTCAAGCTAATTTTTGAAACTACTCAAACTAAAAAAAAATTCAGAAACATTAAAATGATTTTAATTTGCTACTTAATAGGATTTTACTCAATGGATTTGTCTGATCATGGTATGATGTAATACAGAATTGTAATGGTGCATTATCCGGGACTATGTAATTTGAAGATATTTGGAATGTGAATAATATTTTGGGCTAGACACAAAATTAAGCGAACGTGGTTACTCTCAGATGATAACGCTTCTCAACAGCTGCTCATAGTTACAATGATACAAGGATACTTGTGCAAATATTACACATCTATCATCTCATTTTGTGACAATTAGTGGTGTTGTTTTACTTGCTTTTTGTGGTTATTATTATAGTTTTGTTACTAGTCTGTAGACTCATGCAAGTAAGAATCTCATTTTATAAAGTTCAACTTCTTGATCTAAAACTTGAAAAAAAAAATAGACATACAGAAAATAAAATCATATTAAAAATCTAAATATCAGTCGAATTATTATTGTGCCTTTCAAATCCTTAGCTTCAGTAACTCATGGCAAATGTGGCAATCTGAACATGAGATGAATATGTCTGAAATAAATGTATAAAAAAGGACAAGATAAGCAGAATAACTATAGTTATTCCTGTAACAATCAAATGTTAAAAAAAAGAATAAAAAAACTGCAATAAATGTATACAGTAAATTTAGAGAACTACAACATATAAATAAACCCAAATTATTAAATACTAGAGTGCAAAATGTATTAGAATGTATTAGAAAGCATAAATGGCAAATTTAGAGATAACAAGGAGTAATTAGACATTAATTACATGGAAAACACATACTTGAAGATGTTGAAACTGTTCGCCTTCTAATAATTTCATTATTTTCTGGTGAAATGGACACAGGTACAGAAGCAGAAGTTGCCCGTGTGCGTGTTGCTCGATCCGGAGATCCAGTTTCTGACTCGGTCTCTTTGTCTGTACTATGATAATACTTCAGATGGTAATCCAGCAGTTTTGCTTTCCTAAAGGCTTTGAAACAACCAGGAACCTTACATTTAAATTTATTGTGGTCTAAATCAACTGCAGATTCCATGGTAGATAATCGGTCTTCTTGCTTTTTGATGTGTATTACTAAAGATAATAGAATAAAAATAAATAAAAAAAATAGATGATTATTCATAAATCAGAATAATATACAGCAAATGCAAACAGGTTTTAGCTAATACAACACACACTCAGTTTTAGCAAGTTTGCTTTTACTTTATAAACAATCAGAAATATAGGAAAGAAGTTCACTCTAACTACAAAAAAAAAACCCAAAATGATGCTAATTTAACAAAAATACTTATACTTTTATGGAAATCTGTAGCTCAAGGTCCTCTGTCTTGTTCAGTCAGAAAAAATTACAATTACCATTTGTCTTTTTGGAACATGGGAAAAAAATCAGCCATCAAATGATCAGTAAATATTCAGGGCTTAGTTTTATATTTTCAAAGAAATATTTTTCTCTTACACCAAATACATGAAGAATTTTTTTTTAATTTCAGTCATTACAGCTGAATTATTTAGGTAAATAGTACACATTAGAAAGACTAAATTTTGCCTCTAACTTTCCTTTAAGTTTTTAAACAGGGAATTAATGTTTACTTAAATTTTCAAAACCTACAATAAGATGCACAGCTGTCTATCTTCCTTTGAAAAAATAAATGTGGTCTTTTCAGAAAGGTAAATTTGGAGGACAATGACACCAAGAAACAAACACATCTGGATTCAGTGTTGTAAGAAGTTATAAATGTCAACATTGCCTTTCCAATAATCTGTACTGTTGGGTAGAAAGAAAAATTTGTCTTACAGCTAGGTCACTGTATTCTATGAACAGCTAGTTAGTGTGTTGCAAAGTTTAACATGGAATGAAATAACTGTCTTCATGTTATTTATTTTATAGTGACATATTTTAAAAACTGTAATAATAAAAAAAAAAAATTAAAAACTCAGTAATATATAAAGGTTAAAAAAAGCAAAAACATATAATTTATTATAACAACCAGTAATTGAATAATAATTACAATATTAATTTAGGTATTCTTTACTTGGCAGTTTTTTTATTAACAAACTATTCAAAACCAAATATGACCAGCAAAACTGATGTCACAAAAAGAACCAAAAGAAATAAATCAAATGAGCAAGATATAATATGTTCTATATAGTATTTATAAATCTGTAGTAATAGCTCAAAAGATACCATATAGTGAGGAAATTTTAAAACCAAATTTGAATATGCATGTTAATATGGCATAGGTTTTAAAAGAAATGTAAACCCATGTTAGAATATGCATGTTAATACCCATTCAGTTAACCTCCTTTAGAAATGGCACATTTCTCTTTTATAGTGGTTTTTACAGAAAATGAATGCATATCTAGAAATAAAAGGCAAAAACATTCTTTATATTGAAGATACACAGAGCTTGATCCCTTTAAGTAAGTACTGTCTTGCTTGCCTTTATTTTCCTTTAAACATCATTCTATGCCTTTAGTTGAGGTCTCTTCTACAACCTGCCCAGGTGCTCTGCTGTTCTACAAAGTGCCATTGGTCATTTCCTGCTTTAACTCTAATAGCTGAAGATCCCGTGGTAACTGGAACGTGATTTTATTTTTTAACATATTTGATCTCACGTTGACTTGAGTGAGGTTTCATGTGTTTTACAATAGATTCATAAGATACTGGAGTAAACATCCATCAACCCATTCTCCGAGACTGCTTATCATTGACATTATTTAAAAACTTTCAAAATCTGAAAATCCAGGTAAATCATTGTTTCTAAACATTTAAAATTAAATGAATGGGCCAGATTAACTTAGTAGGTTTACACCTATGCTTTTGATTTGTGTCCCTTTTACTTTCTTGTTAACAGCTCTATTAGCTGTCTATTATCCCTGATACTGTAACTATGTCAGAAAGAACATCAGTGTTTGATAATAAAATTGCTAAACACTGCTTCTCTTCATCAACTTTATTATGTTCTACTGAAGATCACCCTGGAAACTGAAAGTAGATCCTTAGGTTTTCTTGAAGTGGACAATTAGTAAATGAACAATCAAGAAGTAGGTTAAGTATACAGTTTACAAAAAGGAGGCTAACCTTCTGACTCAGTTGTGCAAAGGAAACAATGTCACCCTTAATGATAGCAAACCAAGGCACTGGATTATAAAATTCCAAAGCAGAAAGCAGACTACACTGACATCTACATTGGAATCGGTGCTGTTAAAATGGAAAGCATCTTTAAATTTCTTGGAGTGACTATCTTCATTTAACTGAAGTGACTATAATACATTTCATCTTTCATCAAAAAAAACATTTACTTTCTCAGCACTTCCTGAGGACTTGCATTTCTTCATCAGTTCTCAAACTCCTACAGTTGCACAGCAGACAGCATCTTGACATCTTGGTATGGCACATGCTTCACTCAAGAATGTAAAGCACTGCAGACTGTGGTGAAGGAGTCACAGAGCATTACCAGCACTCAACTGCCTTCTATTAAGGACTTATAAACCAATCACTGCCTTAGAAAGGCAAACAGTAATATTAAGGACCTCAGCAACCCAACAGAGTCATTTTCTTCCTTCTCCCTTTTAGCAGATGTCTTCATTACTCACAATCACCATAGAGTGTCATCCAGATGTTTCATATCCCTTGAGGAATCTCCACCAATCATCATACTGGTTCCCCATTGGAGAATCGCCACCAATCGTCGTTCCTTAGTCCGCCTTGGAGAATTGATGCCGATCGTCGTTCCTTGGTCCCCCTTGGAAAATCGCTACCAATTGTTGGTATGGGTGGGAAGTTTTGCCATTTTCCCCTTGCCCGTTGCGGCCACTGCAAGGCATTCAGTAAACCGTTCGTGACCCTTTCCCATTCAGTGCTATTATGATTCAAGACTCGGCACAACTCAAGTTCAGAACAACACAAATGAAAATAGCATGGACAAAAACATAGCAGGCAAGCTGTGCTCTGAAAAATGTATCAATTAACACCGATTCCTAGTGTCAACACATTCTGATACCTAGTCTGTCTCATTTCATATTGTATCACTGACATCCATTCTGGACTTGGATTCCCCAAAATACAGCAATAAATCTTTAAATATTGCAAGAATTTTGTGCCTCACGGCCTCTCATTGACCTAGAGAACACGTTGGGCATCCACTGCCTAAATTAATACAGCAATACATTTGATTAAGAATCACACCACATATCACAAATAACACATAATGCCTGATATGACCACAGAAATATGAGACAATGTGCAAGTGGCCCAAACTGTTGGATAGGTACGTTCATTCTACAAGAATGTGTAAGGTGGGCAAGCCAATCTGCACTGGTAATCAGAAGGCTACCGGTTCGAATCCCATAAATGCCAATAGGGACTCTGCTCTACTGGGCCCTTGAGCAAGATCCTTAACCTGCAATTGCTAAGCGCTTTGAGTAGTGAGAAAAGCTCTATATAAATGCAAAAAAATATTATTATTACCACATTTCTTTTCAGCACTAGAATTCACCGCTTTTTTTAAAATCGGGAATCTAACTGCTTCTTTTCCACAAAGTGGGAGAAGCATATGTATGCTTTTTCAAGTTAAGCACTATAAACCACAGGTAGTAGCTCTTGTCTCACTTCAACAGCGGGTTAAGGGAAAAAGGTGCTCTGTATCCATATACTGATTAGCATAATGCCTTGTTCTCTGGATCAAGACCTCCTTATCTTTTTTTTTTTTCAAAATTACTGTGGATACCTCTAAAGAGTATATAGCACTGGATTTTTTTTATAAGTCATCACCACCTGCAGCCTACTGTTGACTGGAAAAGCACAACACAAAAGCGAGTACACATTTTCCAAAACAAAAATTGCAGTGGCAGTCTAACTCAGGATGCATCACTTGTAAATGGCAGTCATGTAATCGTAACCTCCCTAGCATTAAATTTTTTTCTCAAAAAATCATGTAAAAAGTGTTGCATTTTTGGCTTGAAAAACTACATTGTTATTAAATCTCCTCTTTCTACTGCAAAACATACAAAACACAAAAAGTACAAATTCAGAGGTGTAAAAAGTTTAACACAAATATTGATAATAATGAATAACTAGGGGGCTCTGCCCCCTACTCGCTTCGCTCGCCAACCCCCAATCTTTAGGAAATTTCTTTAAACAATTTTTTTTTTTTTTGGGAGTCCCAACATACTAAATCTTTTAAATGAGGTCCATGAGACATGTGTTTAATGACTCTGTACCATAATTCAGGATAGGTTTCTCTATTATTTAATTTCAGCACAGACAAAACAATCTACATCATCAGGAGTTAATCATTTATTTTGCAAAGTAACCAATAAATGCATGTGAGGGTTTGCAGATAAATTTTGTGCAAAGTGCGATACTTTTGGACGTATAGATTTTCTAATACGTCCAATCGTTTAATTTTTTTTATTCTATTTTGCATCGCTTCTTTGTGATCATAACGTTAAAATTTATAAGAGCTGAGCGAGCAGAAATGTGTCTGTCAAAAGCATTCACACAAATGAGATGAGAGTACCGCGTGCGTGGTTGTACAGTGGAACCTCTAGATACGAGTTTAATTCGTTCCAGAACTGAGCTTGTATAGCGAATTTCTCGTATCTAGAACAAACTTCCCCATTGAAAATAATGGAAATCCAGTTAATCCGTTCTGCACCCCAAATATATTAACATAAAAATCAATTTTCCTAACAAATAACACTGATAAATTATATATACTGTAGTCTACCTTTAATAAATAACACTGGTAAATAATATAACTGATTATTAAAAGAATCAAAACAGGTGTCCAAAGTGCAGTAGAGCATTCAATAAATCTTTAAATAAATAATCCTTAAAACAGTTGTGAAGTGGAGGTTTAAAATACACAAGAATAACAATCCTTTAACACGAGGTTAAAACGTCAAAAGGATGCCGTCTTTAAAAAACAGATGACAATCCCCGGTGCTTCTTCTCTGTTAGCGTCTCACCTGCGGGCTCTGCAACAGGTGAGACACTCTTAATGCAGCTGACCTTCTCTACACCGTCCTGCTTCAGCTGTTTGGCTCGCCTGTTCAGCTCACTGTTCAGCTACACGCGAGCCTGCACTCACTCGCCTGCCTGCCTGCCCCCTCTCTCTCTCTCTCTCTCTCTCCTCTCTTTTCTTTTACTTTTTCTCCCCCTTAACCGGCTCGCGCTTCTCTATATATGCGGGGAGGACATGGCAGCTGCAGCCCATCAGCCACAGGAACAATCATGGATGTGGGCAGTTTCCCACCTGTGCACTTAAGTGAGAAACGCAGACACCGCAGATCGCGGCTCGCAACTGCTACCCCGCCCCCTTGCTAAGCCGCGAGCTATACCCACAGCCTGGCTCGTGGCTCGTTACGCGAGCCAATGCTCGTATTTAGATCTGAAATTTTCGCTCATACTTTCCTCGTATTTTGAATTTCTCGTATACAGAGGTGATCGTATCTCGAGGTTCCACTGAATATGGTTGAGAAGAGGGCATTACTTAAAAAAATCTCAAGGCCAAGGTCTCAACTCACGGGACTTGAAAAAATCTTCCAGAAAGTCTCGTCACAGGTTTTTTTTATTATAACAGAGAGATAATATGAATAATAATAATAATAATGCCAATACTGTATATAATGTCAAAAATGTCTTGTGTTGTATATCTTTGAACGGGAAAACTGCTAAGGTGTATGGTCACTTACCTGACACCGTTCAGCACAATGGTTCGTCTCAGCATCAATTCTTTCAATCAAGTCATCATCAAGAAATAACTTGAAGTATGTAAATTAATCTTGGTTGTTAACGTTCACTTTTATTCCTGGCTGCCCTATAAAATCAAAACGAGGCGGTGCTGGTTTATATGAAGCATCAGAATCCATTTCGGTTTCGCTGTCCATTTTAATTTCACTTTGTCATCACTGCTGATGACAGGCTCCTCAACATCACTGCTCGTATCACTATCAAGAGCGTGCAACACCTGGACTGCTGAAAAACGTTTCTTACAAGACCCGTCCACACCGTTGAAAAGGTAATACTCAGGCCAGACACTTACGTAAGACATGCCTATACCTTTGCCCAAGTAACGCTCGGCACTAATGCTGTTAGCATTTTTACAGACTGAGTAATTCTCTGGTCTAATGCTTACACGAAACACATCTATACAGCTGCCCGAGTGATACTCGGGACTAATGATTTTAACACTGTTTTCATAGCCCAAGTGACCCACGGGTCAAATGCTAAGGAGGTAAATGTTGAAATACTGGCCACTGGAATGTAACTGCATTACCTTCAATGGGAGTTTACACATATAATCATTTTAGTTCTGTGTAGCCCACTCTCAGCTGTTGCACTCGTCATGGAGACAATATTCTAAAGATTTTAATTCTATTTTAATTTGCCCCACCTCTAAACAATCGTTCATAATTTTTTTTTTTACTACTGCTAAAAGCACCTAAAATGGGCACGTGAGCATCAGATCTTGACCATGGAACAATGGAAGAAGGTGGCTTGGTCTGATGAATTATGTTTTCTTTAAGATCATATGGATGTGTGTGTGTTGTTTGCCTGGCAGCAGGAAGCACTACAGGAAGAACCAGTGACTATTCCTTCTACTTTAGAATGAAGTAAATATTAATATATATGTTTCTAGCCATGAAAATTAAATGAAACATACTTTTGGATCAATTTTTCAAAATACACTGATACCAGAAAGCTAGATTTCAAGAGCCTGAAAGAACCTTGAAAAAAATCAATTTGCTGTTGTACCCAGAGAGTAAGCTATACTATTAGTTTATCTTTCTTGATAATCTGAAAAACACAGTATGATTTGAAAACAAAATAATAACGCAATAAGGCTTTTCATTAAGAGAGCATATGCAGCTATCAATAATATTAAAACATTTAAGAGTAATTTCAGAATATGGCAAAAAATATGTAATTTATTCTTAAAATTATTAAAAAAATACAGAAGTATACATATAGAATAAGATTTACACTTACCTGTACATCTCAAACAGTACAATATCAAAGTAACTTACTTTGAATAATTATTGAAATGTTACATTTTAAGTGTCTATAAAATAGTTTAAAATGAAATATAAAACTGCAAATCAAGTAAACACCATTTTAAAAAGGCACGTAATAAGACACTATTTATAAGTGATAATAATTATGTGTGAAATTCAATCTAATAATTAAAACAAAATGTGAAATTAAAGCAAAAAAAAAAAAAGCACTTACTTGGTTCTCGTATATGTTTATTAGGTTTAAGGGTCTTGGGAACACTTTTTACAACGGAAACTACAAAAAATGAAAAGAAACTGAATGTTATGATTTGATCATGCTATGTAATGAGAAATACATTAAGCTAGCTCCTGTAGTAAATTATAAATGACGTGTGTCATGCTTTTAACAAATTATTTCTGATAAATACACAGAAGGGTAAGTGAAAGACAATCAATCTTTCTCTATATATTTTATATATACAAATACTATACATGTACTGTGTATATATACATTATATACAGTATAAACATTTATATTAATATGTACAGTGGTGTGAAAAACTATTTGCCCCCTTCCTGATTTCTTATTCTTTTGCATGTTTGTCACACAAAATGTTTCTGATCATCAAACACATTTAACCATTAGTCAAATATAACACAAGTAAACACAAAATGCAGTTTGTAAATGGTGGTTTTTATTATTTAGGGAGAAAAAAAAATCCAAACCTACATGGCCCTGTGTGAAAAAGTAATTGCCCCCTGAACCTAATAACTGGTTGGGCCACCCTTAGCAGCAATAACTGCAATCAAGCGTTTGCGATAACTTGCAATGAGTCTTTTACAGCGCTCTGGAGGAATTTTGGCCCACTCATCTTTGCAAAATTGTTGTAATTCAGCTTTATTTGAGGGTTTTCTAGCATGAACCGCCTTTTTAAGGTCATGCCTAAGCATCTCAATTGGATTCAGGTCAGGACTTTGACTAGGCCACTCCAAAGTCTTCATTTTGTTTTTCTTCAGCCATTCAGAGGTGGATTTTCTGGTGTGTTTTGGGTCATTGTCCTGTTGCAGCACCCAAGATCGCTTCAGCTTGAGTTGACGAACAGATGGCCGGACATTCTCCTTCAGGATTTTTTGGTAGACAGTAGAATTCATGGTTCCATCTATCATAGCAAGCCTTCCAGGTCCTGAAGCAGCAAAACACCCCCAGACCATCACACTACCACCACCATATTTTACTGTTGGTATGATGTTCTTTTTCTGAAATGCTGTGTTCCTTTTACGCCAGATGTAACGGGACATTTGCCTTCCAAAAAGTTCAACTTTTGACTCATCAGTCCACAAGGTATTTTCCCAAAAGTCTTGGCAATCATTGAGATGTTTCTTAGCAAAATTGAGACGAGCCCTAATGTTCTTTTTGCTTAACAGTGGTTTGCGTCTTGGAAATCTGCCATGCAGGCCGTTTTTGCCCAGTCTCTTTCTTATGGTGGAGTCGTGAACACCGACCTTAATTGAGGCAAGTGAGGCCTGCAGTTCTTTAGACGTTGTCCTGGGGTCTTTTGTGACCTCTCGGATGAGTCGTCTCTGCGCTCTTGGGGTAATTTTGGTCGGCCGGCCACTCCTGGGAAGGTTCACCACTGTTCCATGTTTTTGCCATTTGTGGATAATGGCTCTCACTGTGGTTCGCTGGAGTCCCAAAGCTTTAGAAATGGCTTTATAACCTTTACCAGACTGAGAGATCTCAATTACTTCTGTTCTCATTTGTTCCTGAATTTCTTTGGATCTTGGCATGATGTCTAGCTTTTGAGGTGCTTTTGGTCAACTTCTCTGTGTCAGGCAGCTCCTATTTAAGTGATTTCTTGATTGAAACAGGTGTGGCAGTAATCAGGCCTGGGGGTGGCTACGGAAATTGAACTCGGGTGTGATACACCACAGTTAGGTTATTTTTTTAACAAGGGGGCAATTACTTTTTCACACAGGGCCATGTAGGTTTGGATTTTTTTTCTCCCTAAATAATAAACACCATCATTTAAAAACTGCATTTTGTGTTTACTTGTGTAATATTTGACTAATGGTTAAATGTGTTTGATGATCAGAAACATTTTGTGTGACAAACATGCAAAAGAATAAGAAATCAGGAAGGGGGCAAATAGTTTTTCACACCACTGTACACCCACACGTTGACTTTTCTTATATACACACACACAAGAATACACAGATAAAGAGTTCAACAATTTTTGAGCATGACATATACATTATTAAAGAGAAACACCAATAAAAGCAAAAAAAAATTGTTTTTCTACATAATCCCACAATTTATATAGAGTTCATGAAGCTTTCTTTTGCCACTTCAATGATTACTTTGTCTTTCTTGTGTAACCATTCTTGACTTTTTCATATTTGGCATAAGGCTTCCCACAAAAGCAGCCCTTTAGATTGAGAAACAGTTGGTAGACACATGGAGCTAGGTCTGAAAAATACAGCGGGAGGAAAATCTCTCAGAATTAAAGAGTTCTATAGAGCTTCCTTTGTAATCCGTTCAAGGTCAATTGGGACATTCTTGTGAAGCACTGGGGTAATCACTGATATCAGCTTTCCTCACTACTTTTCCCAAAATAACTGCTGCAAACGTAAAAGCAAACCAATGTAATACTGACTAGTTAGGCAAGTCTTTTGAGACATATAATCAATATGGCAGTACACCTTTATAATCATAAAAAAAATAAATAAATAAAAAAATAAATAAATTGCACCTGATTTTGCTAGCACTGGCTTGGTCTGTATTTGCTTTTTAGAAAATTTCACAGAATTAAACTCAGGACATCATGACCACAACCATTAAAAATTTAATAACAGAACAATATTCAGCCTTGAGGTTTTCAGCATCTATATTGACTTAGGTTTGAAACAATAAACATGCATTATAAATTGCATTTATAGTGTATGTTTCTTCATTCCATAAAATGGCAAACTTCAAACAATCATACAGCTTCAATTCTAACACTCTTGTGAGACATTTGCCAATGACTACAGACTAGTACTTACAGTCATGAAATAATAATTTACATTATTAATAATAATTTACTTTCAACAAAAAAAGAGAACAGTGGTATGTCTTTCATTTCCTATGAATATCTGAGTACTGGGGTGTTTTCCGAACAAAGATTTTTAGTGAAGCAGTATTTAGTTATATGAAATTAAATCAAATGTGAAAAACTGGCAGTGCAAAAATGTGGGTCTCCTTGCAATTTTGCTGATTTTAATGCATGTAACTGATTACTTGCAACACCAAATTGGTTCGATTAGCTCGTTAAGCCTTAAACTTCATAGACAGACGTGTCCAATCATGAGAAAAGGTATTTAAGGTGGTCAATTGCAAGTTGTGCTTCCCTTTGACTCTCCTCTGAAGAGTGACAGCATGGGATCCTCAAAGCAACTCTCAAAAGATCTGAAAACAAAGATTGTTCAGTATCATGGTTTAGGGGAAGGCTATAAAAAGCTACCTCAGAGTTTTAACACTAGAATTACCAGAGCCTACGAAAAACTCATAGATCCGGCCCACCTTAAATCGCTTCTTAAAACCGTTCTCACCTCTCCGCCAGCGTCTTGTCATCTAAATGTACTGATAAAGACATGCTGTAAGCAGCCGGCTATTCCATCCCCCCACCGACTTAGAACGCACACGAACTTCTCCCAGCTCATGCCTTGATTGATTATCTGGGAGTGGAGTTTTAGAGTGGAAATAATAAATTGTTATTTGGAACACACGCATTTCATGTGTGTTGCATTTCTACAGTAATCTGTGTAAACACATTTTTAAAACAGAAACTTTTTTATATGCTAGTAACAAATGACAAAATGTAGGCATAAACTATATAATGTATGAAGCCTGAAGTCCAAATATCAAAGAAACACTTTCACAAAAGGTACAAAAAAAAAAAGCCGCCTTAGTGTGCAACATTGATACTCATTTACTGTGACTACTGCTGTGGCGCAACAGTATCAGTTGCTGACTGGCAATCAGAAGGTCACGAGTTCGATCCTGTATGACTCCCTTTTGAGAAGTGTTCTTATTTTTACTATTTTAGAATAAAAAGATACATTTAATGTCAGTCTGTAACAGCCGGTGTAATTTATGATATTTGCAAAGGTTAGCTTTGGTTTTTTTTTAATTCACTTTTCATTCTCTGTCGCGTTCAGGATCCTTCCCTACCCCATCTGACACTGCTGTTTTCACATAAGGACGCGCTATAGCTCTGCAGTGTATGACGATACATACGACCACGTGTTTTTTTTCCCCACAATCTTGCCAGTCTCCACATGTTGCTGTATGCTGTTTCTTTTGTACTCCAGGACATGCAGAGGAAAGCATAGTAAAGAGTAGTAACTTCAGCGCTATATGCAATCATCAGACACTCCCCATCTGACACTGCTGTTTTCACATAAAGACGCGCTATAGCTCTGCAGTGTACTTGTGACTGCATTGTCATACCAATGCTTGCGAACTGAAGTGTATGCATACACTTTTTACACGTGTATTTTTTGAGCATGCCCATGTAGCTCAAACACAGGAACATATGTTGATGTAAAAGTATAACAAAACAAGTGCAGTTTTATTCAAGACTATAACCGAAAAAAAAAGAAAGCAAGTTACAGTAGGCGGTTGACATGACAGCTTGCGTGGTGCAATGCTAAGAACTGCTGATTTCCATTCCGTGCTATATAACTGTTAACATTTGAATCTGATGATTGCATATAGCGCTGTCTTATTCAGTGTGCGCAAGAACATGCAGGTGGCCAGTTGCTGCGTGCTACAACGCACATTTTAAAAAAAGAAAGAGACAAATATGTCACGTTGTGATGAAATCATTTTATGACGTGAAAAGTACCAATCAGAAAACATCGTCGAAGTAATGCAATATTATTTGAAAACGAACATTGATTAAAGGTAACAAAGACTGACCTTCTCTCTCTCTCTCATTTTTCCTAGGGCACGAAGCGGAAGCGGAAGCAAAGCAGAAGCGGACAATGGCCGACAGTGAGGTGAATCGCATTGCAACTGTAGTCGAGGAACTCCAGGCACTCGATGAACAGATTCAGAATCTTCTGTCCAGACGAAGATACCTCAGAGATCTGAAGGCTCGGCTGTTGGATAAACCGTCCTCGCCATCTGTTATCGGCGTAACATCAACCCCGCGTTGTGCCGCGCAAGTCACCTTCACCCCCGCGCCTCGTAGGAGCGACACCGATGATGACCTCGGTGTATTTCAGCTATGCAGGCGGGGGTTCAAGGCCAGAACACCTCCATCGGCACAGGCAAGCATCGTAACCCAGAACCGGTTTGACCCTCTAAGCGTCCCCAGTTCGCCTTCAGCTCCTGGTGATGTAATTGTGGTAGGTGATTCTATTGTTAGGAACCTCAATATCACTTGCCCTAATAGAAAATCTTTTGTTTCTTGTTTTCCCGGTGCTCGTGTCCGAGATGTGACGAGATGTGCACCGGCGATCTACAAGAACAGGGCAGTTGGAGCCATTGTTATACATGCTGGCGTAAACGACATAAGGCACCGACAGTCGGAGATCCTCAAGGCAGACTTCACTTCATTAATTAAAGACACAAAGGAGAGGACCCCATCGGCAAAGATATTCATCTCGGGTCCACTCCCTCTCGTCAGACGATCAAACGAGTATTACAGTCGTCTGCTTGGTTTAAACAACTGGCTGCAGGGCTTCTGCAAGAATCAAGACATCGGGTTCATTAACAACTGGGATCTCTTTTGGGAAAGACCGCGTTTCTTCAAGCGAGATGGCCTGCATCCGAACAGCTTCGGCGCCCGGGTCCTCTCCGAAAACATATCGAAGGTAATTCGTTTATCTTGACTATCTATCTCTGCTTTTAACCCCTTCCGAAATGCCACTCCTGTGTTTGGTCATGATAATTGTTTAAAAAAATCTTCCATAAAAGTGCGCAACATAAATACTGTAATAACCAATCTTAATGCACATAGAAAATCTAGGCAATACGGCATAAACGCCAATAATTTAATTAAAGTTACTACTTTAGATGAACAATGTATTAAAACTGTAAAAACAGATCATAGATTAAATAAAAAATACACGCAGAGCGGCGCTAATAAAAATAACTTAATTCCTGTTCCCTATATCAATAACGCACATAGTATTCATCTCTGCTCCTCCGAAACATTGAATATGGCACTATTAAATATTAGAGCTTTAACTAACAAGACGTTTTTTATCAACGACATTATTAGTGAAAAAAAAAATAGATTTTATTGCACTAAGTGAAACGTGGCTTAGCTCAGATGGCGCAGCTGTTTTAATCGAATCTGCGCCTCCGGATTACAGTTTTACTCGTGCTGATCGCCAAGGAAAGAGAGGTGGAGGGCTAGCAAACATTTACTCTAGCAGGTTAAAATGTAAAAATATCAGTTTTGGTAAGTTCAAGTCTTTTGAGTATCTCGCCATTGTTATTCAGGGAGATTCTCACGTTCTAGTATTATCCGTGTATAGACCTCCTAAATTCAACGCGTCTTTCTTTGAGGAATTCTCTGACTTGATGTCAATCTTAATTACGAACTATGACGCACTCTTAATAGTCGGCGACTTTAATTTTCATGTAGATAATCAATGTGACCAAAAAGTAAAAGAATTTATGAACCTCCTGGACTCTTTTGATTTGAGACAGCTCGTTAATCAGCCTACACATAAAGCAGGTCATACGTTAGACTTAGTAATTACTAAAGGACTAAAAGTTGATATAAAGCAGGTCATTGATACGGGTCTTTCAGACCATTTTCTTCTACTTTTTAATATAGAAATAATGATAGAAAACACTCATGAGAAGCATATTGTTAAAAAACGCTTCTTTGACTCATCAGCAACTTTAAAACTTACAAACATTCTAACCAATCAGTCCGTTTATAGTGCCAACTATAATAGCGAGGAGAATGTAAATAGTAAGGTGGAAAGATTTAATACTAAAGTGAGGGCTGCTGTTGACATAGTTGCACCTGAAAAGACAGTTAAAAAATCTTCTAGCATTGTTATACCTTGGAAGACCCAAAGAGTGTCTGATTTAAAGAGAACATGCCGTAGAGCTGAGCGTAAATGGAGGAAGACTAAACTAACTATTGACTATGAGATATTAAAAGTTAAAATAACAGAATACAATTACACAGTCCGTCTTGAGAGGCGCTGCTATTTCTCTAAGATTATAAATAACAATGCTAGTAATCCCAGAGTGTTATTTTCGACAGTTGATCATCTGTTAAACCCAGGTAACTCAAAGGAATGCCTCCTAAGTACTTCCAGTAAAACCTGTGAGGCTATCGCTGTATTTTTCAATCAAAAAATTAATGATATTAGAAATAACATAGTATATCTCCCCAACACTAAGGATCCCCCGAAACCCCAGTACTCCATAATAAATAAATTAGAGTCTTTCACTAGGATAGATTTACCTGATTTACATAAAATAATTTCTCAAATGAAACCATCCACCTGTGCCCTTGACCCAATACCAACAAATTTTTTCAAAGAAGTATCGGGTGTGCTTATTGATAATGTTCTTGACATAGTAAATTCGTCATTAGATACGGGGGTCTTCCCAGACTGTCTTAAGACTGCGGTAGTTAAACCCCTACTTAAGAAAAATAATCTCGACCCCTCTTCTCTTGAAAATTATAGACCCATCTCTAACCTGCCTTTCTTAAGTAAAATTCTAGAGAAGGCAGTCATTATGCAGTTAAATGAGCACCTCAATAAACATGCTATTCTTGATAAATTTCAGTCAGGTTTTAGAACAAATCACAGCACAGAAACTGCACTCGTTAAAGTAGTAAATGACTTGCGGGTAAATGCAGACAGAGGCCATTTATCTGTTCTCATCCTCTTAGATTTGAGTGCCGCATTTGACACTATTGATCATAATATTCTTAAGAATCGCCTTAGTCAATGGGTGGGCCTCTCTGGCAGTGTCTTAAACTGGTTTGAATCCTACCTGGCAGGGAGAAAATTCTTTGTTAGTTGTGGTAATTATAACTCAAAGACACATGATATTCTATATGGTGTTCCACAAGGCTCTATCCTGGGTCCGCTGCTCTTCTCAATCTACATGCTTCCATTAGGTCAGATTATCTCGGGACATAACGTGAGCTACCACAGCTATGCTGATGACACACAGCTGTATTTATCAATAGCACCTGATGACCCCAAATCTCTTGATTCACTAACACAATGTCTAACCTGTATCTCAGAATGGATGAATAGTAACTTTCTCAAATTAAATAAAGAAAAAACCGAAATCTTAGTGATTGGCAATAATGGATACAATGAGGCTATTAGAAATAAACTGGATGCATTAGGATTAAAAGTCAAATCGGAGGTAAAAAGCTTAGGGGTAACCGTTGATTGTAATCTGAATTTTAAATCGCATATTAATAAAATCACTAGGACAGCATTTTTTCACCTAAGGAACATAGCAAAAGTTAGACCTCTTATATCATCGAAAGATGCAGAGAAATTAGTTCATGCGTTTGTCTTTAGTCGGCTAGATTACTGTAATGCACTCCTCTCAGGACTACCCAAAAAAGACATCAATCGTTTGCAGTTAGTGCAGAATGCAGCTGCTAGAATCCTTACCAGGAAAAGAAAATCCGAACACATTTCTCCAGTTTTGATGTCACTACACTGGTTACCTGTGTCATTCAGAATTGACTTTAAAATTCTGCTTATGGTTTATAAAGCTTTAAATAATCTCGCCCCGTCTTATATATCGGAATGTCTGACACCTTATATTCCAAATCGCAACCTCAGATCCTCAACTGAGTGTCTCCTTAGAATTCCAAGAGCAAAACTTAAAAGAAGTGGTGAGGCGGCCTTCTGCTGTTATGCACCTAAAATCTGGAATAGCCTGCCAGTAGGAATTCGCCAGGCTAATACAGTGGAGCACTTTAAAAAACTACTGAAAACACATTACTTTAACATGGCCTTCTCATAACTTCACTGTAATTTAATCCTGACACTCTGTATATCCAATTCATTATAATAACTATTCATTCAAAATTTGTACTAACCCCTACTCTCTCTTCTGTTTTCTTTTCCGGTGTCCTATTGGTGGTGGCTTGTGCCACCACCATCTACCCAAAGCACCATGATGTTCCAACAATGATGGATGGATTAAAAGCCAGAAGTCTGTATAACCATAAGCATCAAGTGACTCCGTGAGAACCCTAACTACAAAGAGGACTATTTCATTTATGTTAGGTAGAATGCCCAAAGGGGACTGGGCGGTCTCGTGGCCTGGAACCCCTACAGATTTTATTTTTTTCTCCAGCCTTCTGGAGTTTTTTTTTTGTTTTTTCTGTCCACCCTGGCCATCGGACCTTACTCCTTTCTATGTTAACTAATGTTGTCTTATTTTAATTTCTTATTTGTCTTTTATTCTTCTTTTCTTCATTATGTAAAGCACTTTGAGCTACTTTTTGTATGAAAATGTGCTATATAAATAAATGTTGTTGTTGTTGTAGCGTCAGGTTGGGTGTGAAGTTATACTGGCGCTGTTTGAGTCAGATCAGAAGCTGAATAAGCTGAACAAGCTCCTGTTCTGACTCCAAGTAAAAAGCATGAATTAATCAACAGAAATAACCGCGATCGACATTTTAAACTTAATGATTTACAGTGTATACCAATTTATAAATTTTATGTCCGTTTGAGGGAAAAAAACACTTGCTCCAAAGCTGGGAATCGAACTCGCATCTCTGTAGCAGGGCAGAGCTGTTGTGCTGCAAGTCAGCAAATTTTAGTGTTAAGCCACAGAAAGTGTCGAGTCATCCCTGCACCTTTAGTGAAAGTATTTATTTGATGTTTGGACTTCAGGCTTCACACATTCTATAGTTTATGCCTACATTTTGTAACATTTATTACTAAAATATGAAAAAGTTTCTGTTTTAGCAATGTGTTTACACAGATTACTGTAGAAACAGAGCATGCATGAAATGTGTGTATTCCAAATAACGACCTATTATTTCCATTCTAAAACTCCAGCAGTTCAGTCACTCCCAGATAATGAAACAAGGCATAAGCTGGGAAAACTTAGTGAACGTTCTGCGACGGTGGGGGATGGAATAGCCGGCTACTTGCTGCTTGTCTTAATCGGCACATTTAGAAGACAAAAGAGAAGTGAGAACGGTTTTAAGGTGGGCCGGATCTACGAGTTTTTTCGTAGACTCTGGTAATTCTAGTGTTAAACAGTCAGTTTCAACTGTAAGGAATGTAATCAGGAAATGGAAGGCCACAGGCACAGTTGCTGTTAAACCCAGGTCTGGCAGAACAAGAAAAATACAGGAGTGGCATATGTGTAGGATTGTGAGAATGGTTACAGACAACCCACAGATCACCTCCAAAGACCTGCAAGAACATCTTGCTGCAGATGGTGCATCTGTACATCGTTGTACGATTCAGCGTAATTTGCACAAATAACATCTGTATGGCAAGGTGATGAGAAAGAAGCCCTTTCTGCACTCATGTTACAAACAGAGTCGCTTGTTGCATGCAAATGCTCATTTAGACAAGCCAGATTCATTTTGGAACAAAGTGCTTTGGACTGATGAGACAAAAATTGAGTTATTTGATCATAACAAAAAGCGCTTTGCATGGCGGAAGAAGAAAAACACCTGCTACCTACTGTCAAATTTGGTGGAGGTTCCATCATGCTGTGTGGCTAGTTCAGAGACTAGGGCCCTTGTTAAAGTTGAGGGTCAGATGAATTCAACCCACTATCAACAAATTCTTCAGGATAATGTTCAAGCATCAGTCACAAAGTTGAAGTTATGCAGGGGTTGGATATTCCAACAAGACAAAATCGAAATTTACAAAGACATTCATGCAGAGGGAGAAGTACAATGTCCTGGAATGGCCATAACAGTCCCCTGACTTAAATATCATCAAAAATCTATGGGATGATTTGAAGTAGGCTGTCCATGCTCGGCAGCCATCACATTTAATTGAAATGGAGGGATTTTGTATGGAAGAATGGTCAAAAATACCTCCATCCTGAATCCAGACACTCATCAAAGGCTATAGGAGGCATCTAGAGGCTGTTATATTTGCAAAAGGAGGCTCAACTAAGTATTGTTGTAATATCTCTGTTGGGGCGCCCAAATTTATGCACCTGTCTAATTTTGTTATGATGTATACTGCATATTTTCTGTTAATCCAATAAATTTAGTTTCCATAAGGCATGTCATATATTAAAAGGAAGTTACTACTTTGGATTTTTGTTTATCATTGGCTGAGCTTTCAAAGAATTAAGAGGGGTTCCCAAACTTTTTCACATCCTATACATCAACAAAGTCAATTTGCAGCATCAATGACACAAAACAGGGAAGTGATAGTATTTCGAGTATTAAAGAGATGGAACATTACACATGATTAAGCAGTAGATTTAATTTGGTAGTGCTGCTCTAGGTTTACCCTAAAGAGTTAGGTAAGAAGCAGAATAATCAAGGTGGTCTTCTGCGATGTTTTGCTTCTGTTACGCTCTACTATTGATAATGTTCAGGAGATCAGAAAGTTAAACATATGGCTCAAACCAGATAATGGGTTACCAGCTTAAACTAAAAAAAACAAAAAACTCTTGTATCCCACTTTGTTGCTTAAGTCTGCCCATTACACCAAGGGTGGAACTCTTTCTTGAAACAGACATATACCAATGTGTTCAAATCTCAGACTAGGGACAAAATCAATTGTATATTGCATTGAAAAGATTACAGAAGTTGATAAATGCAGAGACTACAATAGTTCATCAATATGCACAGTTATTAAATGTTACAAGAGACAATGTTGCCAAGGACCTTCACCAACCAAAAACATAAAACTGGGTCCAGAGGCCAAAAAGGCTGAAAAATATTGGCTCAAACCTTAGGTTAAGATAGATGAACAAAGCTTTATAGGGCAATAAGACATGCCAAGGCCAACATTTAGAGAAAGTCTATTATTTGTGAATGGGACATATAATTGAAAAGTTAACAACAAACCAGCTTAAGACCAGCCAGACTAACCAAATCAGAGAACACACTAAATAGCATTAGCAATAATAAATGTGTACAAAAGAGACACCTAATAATGAAATAATACATAATAACTAGGTAGTAAAGAAATGCATTGTCTGAAATCACTGCTTAACAGTATGCAAAGCTAATACACCATTAAAAACTTTGAAAAGGTGGCAACACAAAATATTAAAGCATGATGATTGTATACTTACATAAAAAGCACACTTCTCTAAGATTTTTTTAACTTAAAAAATAATTACCGTATGAATGTCAGTGTTTTGAAATAAAAATATCAGTATAGGATCTGTTACTCAGTAATGATAGGGAACTTCTCACTGAATACTTTTGCAAGGCATTGTATTTTGTTGTCTAAAATAATTCAATTCACTAGTGAAAGAACTGTCTAAAAATAATTTCATTCATTAATTGAAATAAAACAAAAATACAAACATTCATTTCAATCAGATTTAATTTTAGGATATGTGAACCCCTTTTACCTGTGGAAGATGCATTTTCATATGTAGATTCTTTTACAGACAGAGTATTTTCCTTAGCTTGGTCAACCAACTCTGAAGTCTGTATGGATGAGGAAACTTGTACTGGAGGTGCTGTAACTTCTTTAGAGTTTTTACTGAGGTCAAGTGGTAACTGAAACTTCTCCACAGCATCTGAGGTAGTTTGTTGCACTAAAATATAACACAATATATACATAAATGTATAAATATATTTAATATTTACCTAAAAAAATAATAAAACATTTTTCAGGACATGCTGGGCAATTTATATGGACACACCCTTAACTGGTCCAAGTACATTGGCTGTTATATGGCATTTTTCGTTTTGAATGACTGCATGTGACATTCAAAGACAGACAAATGCACTTTTGGAAAAGTGAATGAGTTCAAAGGACTATAGATTTAAGGGTTTGAATATTGAGCTACCTTACTTTCATACTTCTGTTAAATTTATTATTTACTTTGATTAAATCCAGAATGATTACCTACAAGATTATATCAGCAAAATTAAAGTAAGCACCCATTACACTTAGGACATGCAGTCATAACAAAATAAACAATGATGACAATAATTTAACTACATATCAGATAATTTGCATCCAAAACCAGAACAGTTTTTACAGCAAAAATTAAGAAAGCTAAACATAGCTTGGTTTAGGAGAAGCATTTATTTATTTTACAAAAATTAAAAATTGGTGATTATATGAAGATCTGACTAGTGATCAGTATTTGAATGGCAGAAAAAAAAAACTATCTGGCTGTTTTAATAGGGTTGCAGGAGAGAAAACATGTGAAGTTCAATTGCAGCTTTAGACAATCTACTAGAAATATAATAAACATCAGGGCTCAAAAACTGTTTAAATATTTGAATGCTTAAAAAAAAAACATTGCTAACAGAAAATCTGTCACTCTGAAAGCCACTTAAACATTGGAAAATGCTCACAGTTTTTTGCCAAAGTTTAGAAAAGAGTCATGTAATGACAAGTTCTACCATTCAGCAATAGCAATCTGGAGAGAATTTCAAAACTAGTTGAGAGGGCTAATAATAAAAATACTAAAACAATTTCTGGGCAAGGTAAGAAATACATTAGGGGAGTGACTGGTTTTAGCAGGAACTGTTCAGTTTATAGATATCCCAGCAAAAATTGATAAAGTTAACCCAGATGCTTTTGATTAGATAGATAGATAGATAGATAGATAGATAGATAGATAGATAGATAGATAGATAGATAGATAGATAGATAGATAGATAGATAGATAGATAGATAGATACTTTATTAGGTAATTGCTTGTGTTGATAAGACTGCAAATGCATTATTCATACAAAAAATAGAGGTTCTGTTAACACACAGAGAACAGACTAAGCATAAAATTAGGGTCTTGTGCAGTAAATGGTAGTTATTGTCATCAAAATCATGTTATTTTAGGATTCTCAGATGTTCTTAAGTTCAGTGTGGGTTCAGCAAAGGAAAAGTTGACAAATTAAGAACATTTTATTTTTTATACTACAGGTAGAATAACTTCTACAGCATATAATTAATATTAAAATACATTCTGCCATATCATACCCAAGAAAACTCCAAGCCATAATCACTGGTGAAGATACCTGAACAAACTACTGAGTAAAGGGTCTGAATACTTGATTCAATCTGATATTTCATTTTTTTTATTTTTAACATATTCTAAAAAAATCTAAAATACTGTTTTCACTTTGTCATTTTAGGCTGTTGAATGTTGTTTAATGAGGAAAAAAAATTAAATGATTTTAACATAAGGCTGCAACATAATAAAATATTTAAAAGGTTAAGGGGTTTTAATATTTATTGAAATCACTGTAAATTCATGCACACATATACACACATACTAGTTTTAACTAGCAAACTAGGCAGTATGAGTGAGCATGATCATGCTTTTAATTTAAAGTATGCTCTGTGACAAACTGCAGTCCCAGCCCTGCAACAATTGAGGTTGGAATGGGCCCTGACACCCAACAGACATAAACTTATGTGAGTTGAAAAATGGATGGATATGAACATGGACATACACACATAAAAAAACACAGTTTAAAAAAGCAATGCATATCCATCAACAGTTAAAATAATTTTTGAAGATACCATACTAGTTTTGGACATCCACAGCCCTGTTTGGAATATGTACTTTTAACAGCAAGTTCTTCAGGGAGCCACTGACAGGAGCACAACCCCTAAATACTCCCCAAAATCCGTTATCTTGGAGCTTTAGTGTTTAGGAGCTTTGGTTTTAGCTTTACCCAAAAGTACTTCTAAGCTGTGCCTATGCAGTATCAAAAGTATTCCTAGGTCTAACTTGAAAAGGAGCTTCCCAGCCCGAGACATGTTAGTCAGTCTCAGAAGTCGAATGGGCCAAGACCCACAGAAGACTGAATATTATTACTATGGAAAGAATATTGTGTTTGTGAGAAAATATTTGACATGACAAAAAGCATATTTTTTTGCACTATTAGCAGGGGTTCCCAAACTTTTTTTAACCACAGCAGACAAGCATGTGTGATCAAATGATGTATATCTTTATGGCAAGGGCTCTCAACCATGTTTTTTATCCCAGAATTGGTATTTATTTATTTGCTTACTTACTTATGTACACCATATGCTTTTTCAAGAATTTTTTGTTTATGCAAGAAGAGTGGCGTAGTTTGATATGAAATAAAAAATAGGCTTTCTAACTTACAAAAAATATTCAGTTACATATGGACTTAGATCAAATTAGGTAGAAAAATAACTCACAAGTGACATACAACTTAAGGTCAATAAAAGAGGAAAATAGCTCAGTGTCAATGTGAAGACAGAGCCTGCTTCATAGTTGCGTAGTCAGCCTGTTCCTGTATTTAATTTTTAAGGAAGGATGAATGTTACCAAACATTACTGATTAATATTAATGAACAGCAATATGAACTTTTAGATGTTAATTTTATTATTAGTAATTAACAACATTCATCTTTGTTCCTCAATATACATTCTCCTGAATAGGTTTAACCAATTTTAAACTGTTCTAAAAATAATGGTACACTAAGAAAACTTTACCAAAACTTAATGACAGAGACAGAAAGAGACATTTTGTAAGACTTTCTCCTTCTCACTGTATGCATTAGCACAAGGAAGAAGTTCATACAGTGCTGCCACCACCAGAAAATACATGGACCCACACAAAGAAAAGTATTGTGGCCAAGCTAAAAAGTACATTAACCTGTATAAAAATATTGCCTATAAAACAGAACAAATATGTCAAATACTGGATTTCCTATATTTGCTATAATGTTGTTTTCGCTTAAAAGAAAAGCACAAACATAGGCAGAACCATCAGATGCAAGAAAGTTTTATATTTTTTGAAAAAAGAAAAAAAAAAAACACAAGACATTTGCAAATTAATGTAATCATTAATGTGAAGTGTAACTAATTAGTGGTAGTGTAGTAGTGGAAATAAGCTTCCTTAATATTTAAAAAAAAAAATTAACTATGGGCAGCACTATGGTGGTAGTGCTGCTGCCTCGTAGTTAGGAGACCTGAGTTTGCTTCTTAGGTCCTCCCTGCAAGGAGTTTGCATGTTCTCCCTGTGTCTGCGTGGGTTTCCTCTGGGTGCTCCGGTTTCCTCCCACAGTCCACAGACATGCAGGGATTAATAAAGTATCTATCTAGCTATCTATCTAGGTTAGGTGCATTGGCGATCCTAAATTGTCCCTAGTGTGTGCTTGGTGTGTGGGTGTGTGCCCTGCGGTGGGCTGGCGCCCTGCCCGGGGTTTGTTTCCTGCCTTGCGCCCTGTGTTGGCTGGGATTGGCTCCAGCAGACCCCCGTTGAAAAAAGTTGGAAAAAAAAATTAAGACTACAACAACGCAGTATGGTTATGTGGCAAAGCAGTTAAGATTTGGCAAAGAACATATGAATTGCCACAGATAGATGTGACACTGCTATGGGCACAAATGTAGAAAAATCTACTTTAAGAAAAAATACACATAAAATGACGAACCTGTATAAAATTGTACAACTTATAAAATATATTAATCTGCAGTTTCAAAGTTACCCTTTTAAACGAGGCATATATAAAATAATTTTACCTGTGTGCAAGGTGTCTGAAGGGTTTGAAGCTGGTGATGGGAATGGTAATGGAGGAGGAGGTGGAGGTGGAGGTGGAGAAGGAGGAGATATAGGTACACTGCATCTAGATTCATCTACAGAAGCAATCTGTACAATTTGGTTCACATCATAGGAAGGCTTTAACTGTGTTTGGCTGTCTTCAGTATCTCCAGAATCCTGTCTGAGTTCTGTGGCACAATTGTTAGCTGAGGTTGGAGTAAAAGATGTTAAAGGGGAGGGTAAAGCAGCATCAGCCTCCAGCATCTCATGACCTTCTTGACTTGTCGAAGGTGCCTGCAGGAAATATGCAAATGTAAAACTGTAAAAAGAATTACACTAAAAATAATTTTACATTATTAAATATTTGAACAACTTCATTTAATGTATTAATTTAAAATTTCTTTACAAAAGTACGTAATCCAAAACAAAACCTTAACAAAAACTCACTGTATTATATCAATATGTACTCAATAAAACATTCGTGTCACGTGATTCAACTATAAGGAAACACAAGTAGTGGTGCCGAGAAAATAATTTACCTGATCTTGTAAATGCGAGACTTCATTTTTCACCTTTTTCTGAGAATTATTTTCATTAACAAATTTTGACACCAGCAGGCCTAAAAAGTAAACACTCAATTAATGAAGATATTTTAACTGGATTAACAATTTAACTCCTTTCCTCTGCATTATAGAAATGTTATTTATAATATAACAAAAACATATTAATCACAGTTTTTTTTGGAAAAATATGTTAAAAAACTTGGTAAAATTTATACACAAAATTGATTTTTTATAAAGTCATATTCCTTTCTGCATGTGTCTAGTATCATATAATCTTATCAGGATAGAATTAAGAATATACGTGGATGTAACTACCAAAATGACTACAAGACTTGGGTAAATAAATTCTATTCAAAGCAGATGCTTCTATGTAGATGTAGTTATTGAGACAATTAACATCCTATTTATACTTAAGGTCATAAATCAAATACTGGGCACATCAAGTTTATTATAGTATTGACTACTATGTATTGAAGAATAGTTTACAGTGAAGTTGAGTGTGCAGTGAATTCTTAATTTACTTGAGGACTGTTGTCTCACATATGATCACATATTTATCTTATTTTCCCCTTTATAAATATAGATAGTTATTGACTTAATTAATCGACAGCAATTAATGGAAGCAAAAGAAAAATATGGAGCATTACATGGAAAGATCAGTTGAATCAGTGAGCATTAAGCATGGGTTTAGAAGGGGAAGATAATTTCATTACTGTTCTAGAATATTATAAGGAAGCAATAAAGGCCTACAATCAGCAAGGTGCATATCATATTATTTATCTTCATTTTTATAATGGTTGTGCTAAAATATCATATGAGAGGCCAATGATTGAACTAAAAAAAGTTACAATTAAAGGCATAGTGTATAGATGAACACAAGATTGGCTTCAACCCTGGAAGCACAGTGTTTTGGTGTGAGAAACATACTAAGAATTAGGTAACTGTAAATGTCTCTACATGTACTTGGTTGGATGCCTGATCATAAAAGTAACCTTTTCTACCACCTTATTTCCACAAACACCACTAACAACACTAATGTCGCAGACTTTACAAACAGTAGTTCTTCGGATCACTGTCTGATGTTTCAAAACCAAATTAATTCACATGACTAATAGCATGTTTTTCTTCCTAATCAGGAGGTCATCTTCCTTTTGTTTGATGTGAGGGACAATTACAAAAAAAGATATTGCATAGCTATAGAATGTATAGAGAAATGTGACTAGACTAAATGGATTCCATGACTGAAAGGTATGAGTTATGATAAAAGAATGAAGGAACTAAACAATTTTAAATTAAACAAACGTGATTAAAAGGTAATATGACTAACTGTTTGAAATTATGAAGTGCTTTAAACAAGAATAGGAGTATATGGACACTTCTTATGGATACATTACACACATATAGTTTTTCACATCGAGAACTATAGACATATGGAATGTGTCACTAAGTAGTGTAGTAGACACTAGTACTTTCAGAATCTTCAAAACCTAGCTCACTGTTGTTTTGGAGAAATGGTCAATAGGATTTGCAACCCAGCCACAGGGGATGCACAATCCAGTGTGTTTCTTTATGCCGGTCCCAAGCCCAAATAAATGGGGAGGGTTACGTCAGGAAGGGCATCCAGTGTAAAATTTTCCCAAATCAATATGCGAACAACAATACAAATTTCCATACCGGATCAGTCAAGCCCTGGGTTAACAACGACCACCACCAGTACTGCTAGCCAACAGGGTGCTGGCAAAATTGGGCTACTGTTGACCGAAGAAGAAGAAGAGGGAGACGTGTCCGGAGGCAGGAGGAGGGTAAAGAGAGTGGAACTGAGGGTAGAAACTTTGAATGTTGGCAGTATGACTGGTAAGGGGAGACATATGATGGAGACAATTAAGGTTGATATATTGTGTGTGCAAGAGACTAAATGGAAGGGGAGTAAGGCCAGGTGGATCGGAGGTAGATTCATATTGTTCTATCATGGTGTGGATAGGAAGAGAAATGGAGTAGGGGCAATTCTGAAGGAACAGTATGTCAAGAGTGTTTTGGAAGTGAAAAGAGTGTCAGACAGAGTAATGATTATGAAGCTGGAAATTGGAGGTGTGATGAGGAATGTTGTTAGTGCATATGCCTCACAAGTTGGGTGTGCAAAGGATGAGAAAGAACATTTTTGGAGCGAGTTGGATGAAGTGATGAACAGTGTATACCCAAGGGACAGAAAGTGGTGATTGGAGCGGATTTCAATGAACATGTTGGTGAAGGGAACAGAGGAGACGAGGAGGTGATGGGTAGGTATGGTGTCAAGGAGAGGAATGAAGAAGGTCAGAGGATAGTGGATTTTGCCAAAAGGATGGACATGGCTGTGGTAAATACGTATTTTAAGAAGTGGGAGGAACAGAGTTACGTAAAAGAGTGGAGGAAGATGCACACAGGTAGATTACATTCTATGCAGATGAGTCAATTGATTGCAAAATGATTGCAAAGTGGTGGCAGGGGAAAGTGCAGTTAAGCAGCATAGGATGGTGGTCTGTAGGATGACGTTGGAGATCAAGAAGAGGAAGAGAGTGAGGGCAGAGCCAAGGATCAAATGGTAGAAGTTGAAAAAGGAAGACTGCAAGGTTGAGTTTATGGAGAAGGTGAGACAGGCACTGGGTGGTAGTGAAGAATTACTGGACAGTTGGGAAACTACAGCAGATGTAGTATGGGTGACAGCAAGAAGGGTGCTTGGCGTGACATCTGGACAGAGGAAGGAGGAAAAGGAAACCTGGTGGTGGAATGGGGAAGTACAGGAGAGTATACAGAGGAAGAGGATGGTAAAGAAGAAGTGGGATAGTCAGAGAGATGCAGAAAGTAGACAAGAGTACAAGGAGATAAGACGCAAGGTGAAGAGAGAGGTGGCGAAGGCTAAACAAAAGGCGTATGATGAGTTGTATGAGAGGTTGGACACTAAGGAGGGAGAAAAGACAGAGGGACCAAGCTGGGAAAGATGTGCAGCAGGTTAGTGTGACAAAGGATAATGATGGAAATGTAATCACAAGTGACGAGAGTGGGTTGAGCAGATTGAAAGAGTACTTTGAGAGACTGATGAATGAAGAGAACGAGAGAGAGAGAAGAGGTTGGGTGATGTGGAGATAGTGAATCAGGAAGTGCAACGGACTAGCAAGGAGGAAGTAAGGACAGCTATGAAGAGGATGAAGAATGGAAAAGCCGTTGGTCCAGATGACATACCTGTAGAAGCATGGAGGTGTTTAAGAGAGATGGCAGTGGAGTTTTTAACCAGATTGTTTAATGGAATCTTGGAAAGTGAGAGGATGCCTGGGGAGTGGAGAAGAAGTGTACTGGTGCCAATATTTAAGAATAAGGGGGATGTGCAGGACTGCAGTAACTACAGGGGGATAAAATTGATGAGCCACAACATGAAGTTACGGGAAAGAGTAGTGGAAGCTAGGTTAAGAAGTGAGGTGAAGGTTACCGAGCAGCAGTATGGCTTCATGCCAAGAAAGAGCACCACAGATGCGATGTTTGCTCTGAGGGTGTTGATGGAGAAGTATAGAGAAGGTCAGAAGGAGTTGCATTGCGCCTTTGTGGACCTGGGGAAAGCATATGGCAGGGTGCCTCAAGAGGAGTTGTGGTATTGTATGAGGAAGTCGGGAGTGTAGAGAAGTATGTAAGAGTTGTACAGGATATGTATGAGGGAAGTGTGACAGTTGTAAGGTATGTGGTAGGAGTGACAGATGCATTCAAGATGAAGGTGGGATTACATCATGGATCGGCTCTGAGCCCTTTCTTATTTGCAATGGTGATGGAAAGGTTGACAGATGAGATTAGACAGGAGTCCCCGTGGACTATAATGTTTGCTGATGACATTGTGATCTATAACAATAGTAGTGAGCAGGTTGAGGAGACCCTGGAGAGGTGGAGATATACTCTAGAGAGGAGAGGAATGAATGTCAGTAGGAACAAGAGAGAATACATGTGTGTAAATGAGAGGGAGGTCAGTGGAATGGTGAAGATGCAAGGACTAGAGTTGGCGAAGGTGGAGGAGTTTAAATACTTGGGATCAACAGTACAGAGTAATGGAGATTGTGGAAGAGAGGTGAAAAAGAGAGTGCAGGCAGGGTGGAATGGGTGGAGAAGAGTGTCAGTAGTGATCTGTGACAGACGGACATCAGCAAGAGTGAAAGGGAAGGTCTACAGGATGGTAGTGAGACCAGCTATGTTATATAGGTTGGATACTGTGGCACTGACCAAAAAACATGAGACAGAGCTGGATACTAAGATTTTCATTGGGTGTCACAAGGATGGATAGGATTAGAAATGAGTACATTAGAGGGTCAGCTCAGGTTGGATGGTTGGGAGACAAAAATCAGAGAGGCGAGATTGCACTGGTTTGGACATGTGCAGAGGAGAGATGCTGAGTATATGGGGAGAAGGATGCTAAGGATAGAGCTGCCAGTCAAGAGAAAAAGAGGAATGCCTAAGAGAAGGTTTATGGATGTGGTGAAAGAGGACATGCAGGTGATGGGTGTAACAGAACAACATACAGAGGACAGAAAGATATGGAAGAAGATGATCTGCTGTAGTGACCCCTAACGGGAGCAGCCTAAAGAAGAAGAAGAAGGAGGTCAATAGGGTTTGCAAGCTTCATGGGCAGAATGGTCTGTTCTCATCAAAACTTATCTGATGACCCAATACACATTGTTTTTGTTTGAATACGGTTATATTTCCTCTAACATCTTACTTATTTAATAACACCTTTCTTTGATAAAAGGTAATGGAAAAAAAAAACCTGAGCTGTACTTGAGTGACACATCAGAATACAACAGTTATAATATACCTCACTAAAGGTCTTTCAATAACTAAATCCCGAAAAAGTCATTAAGAATAAGTTGAAAGACACAAGTGCTGCATAATATACTCAGTAAACCCAATTCATTTTAAAAAAAGTGATGTCTGTGAGAATTGAAAGAAACACAGTAAAATATACCTGTAATTTTGTCAAGACGTGCACGCTTTGCTTGAAAAATACTACCCAGGCTTTTTCTTCTCTTTGATTTTATTGTGTCATGCTGTTCCACCACAGGTTTTTCTTCTTCTTCAACTGAAATATCAGTCTTGACTAAAAAGAACATAATTTCTTTTTATTTCCTTTATTAAAAGGTCTAAAATAACAATAAATCTGAATAATGCTTTTGTCATTAATTTTTTTTTATATGTTCAATAGTGAGTCTGGTTTAAAATAATAGGAAATACTACCAAAGCAACAGTAACCATTTTCAAAGTATGCCATTAGAAACAACTACAGGTCAAATTCCATTAGAACAAACTGTTTTAATGATTTTTTTTTGGTTCTGGCCCATTTCTTATAGAATTAATGAAAAAAAAAAGTAACAAAATTTCTACTGACCTTGATCCAAAAATTGTGATTCAGGAGCTCCGCTGAACAGCGTTATGTAAATCAAGCAGAGATCACTCTGGAAAGTCTATATTATGTACAACAAGGGGTGCCATTATGTGTAACTAAAGGGGCATATGCTCCAGAGACCAAGGGGGACCTCCATCCTGTTGTAATACTAACTGCTGCACTGTGGACAATGAAGAGAACAAACCCTAGGGCTCTTTACGGGTTTGGATCGGCCCCAACAGCAGCAATTTACTTTATACAAAAATTTGGAACTTCTTGTTGCCATTGATGCTGGCAAAAAGAAAAAAGATGTTGCCATCGAATTTTGCATTTCGCAGTAAACTGTACTGTACATGCTAAAAGACAGCACTATGTGCAAATTGCATTATAATGAAATCACAATTATAACATTGTTTTTTCAGTCTCAAAACTTTTGTTCTAATGGAATTTGACTTGTATAATAATTCAAGAATTTTGCAAAATGTTATAATCAGCAAAATGCTGACAAGCCAAATTGCAAATGTTACATTTTCACATGTTTAACTAAATACAAGAAAACTTCATATACTAAACCATGCAACATGAAACAAGTCATTTATCCTGTCAATGACCCAAGTATGAAAATAACATATGCAAACTTGTACTTAAAATTTGAAAACACTTTGGGGTTTAAGCTTTAATAGGAAGTATGTTTTTATATTCTTAATTAAGAGTTACTTTTGGACCACACATGCACAATGGTAGAAATTACCTTGATTCTTTTGCTTGTTTACGCTAACATTTGATTAACAAAATCAAATTGAGTAAAATTAGTTCAACTGTAGGATACGGCTAATGGACTTTGTCCCTGATCACTTTTTGCTAGATGACTTTTTCTCTTCTGATGGAAAAAGGGCCAAAAAACCTTATATTAAATAAAGAGAACAAGAGAACAACAAATATACAGTAGACCCCGCAAAGTCGCAGTTCAGAGTTCACAGCCTCAGTCATTTGCAGATTTTTCCTTAGAACCTATCTAATAAGCGTTAGCGGAAAGCGCAAATATCCTCCGCAATTTTTATGGCTTTTATCGTGGCAATACTGCACTATAGAGAGACCATTAAGCAACTGTATTGGAAAATGCGGCTTGGGATGGTGAAAGTAGCCAATAGAATTTGAAACTGCAACTCCCAGCAGTCCCTGCAGTGGCTCTGATTGGTCTTCTGCTGAGGGTGCTGGGGTTGTTGGGGTCAAAGGATGTCAGCGCGGCTTTTAAAAAGGGGGCGGTGACCAAAAGCAAGAAAAAGTTTTTGTAATTTGTGTTACAAGTTCCTGTCTGCCTGCCTTAGTTGAGTTACCTGTACTTATTCGTTTTGTCCTGGATCGTTTCGTGCGTCTGGATTGTCTGCCATCTGCCTGTGTACATGAGACCTGTAAGTGGATTCATGGCCAACCTGCAAAGAAAGGAGCGCTCCTGAACCCGTCCACCCGTCTTCACCATTTCAGGAACTAGCAGTAGGACTATCTTGACATTCCCATTCAACGTGCGGATTTCTGGACTATCTATTTTCATCATTACATTTCATCTGTTGCTGTTTTTCATGAACGTTTTTCATGATTTACTCTGTGTGTTTTGTTTGTGCTTTGTTGTATTTAATGTGTAATCGCCATAAGACGAACAGGGTGGTATCGTTTTTTTCATTTATTTCATTTGTTTTCATTACATTCTTTATTTGCTGTTTGATTACCGGTTTGCTTTGATTTTGTCTCTGTTTGTGAGTGTGTGCAGGTCCAGCCAAGGCTGGGTGCGTCCCTGGAATCTCCGCCATAAAAATAAATAAATCACCATCTTCGAAGGTGTGAATCTTAGCGGCACCGAACCGCTACAGTGTTATTCATTTGTCCTTGCTGCTGACCGACTGTGATGCATCCCCAGCTGAGTTTTCTTCAAAAAAAAAAAAAAAAAAAAAAAAAAAAAAACCTCTTAAAAAACGCTGATAGACTACCTTCACATTGCTCCCTTACATGCTGGGCTTACTTACGGCTGCTGTGTCGTGTGATATGCTTCTCGCACTACGCATACTTAAAAGCCTGAACAGCACGTGTCCTTTTTGGCGGATTGCTTTCTTTCTCTCTCCTCCCCCAGACATCCTCTGCTCCTGTTGTGGGTCCTGCTCCTGTTGTGCTCCCCTATGATGTTTGCCTAATCTTTTAATCGATAACTAACTGCATACTGAGCTCGTTTTACTTCTGAAAGAGACACGTTTGTTTGAAGTGTTTGAATAAAGTTCCTGTCTCTACAATCTCCTGTGATTCTGTGCAATTCTGTGACCCAAGCGTGACACCCTGCAGCACGGCAGCCTGACTGTCTGTGGGATTGAGCCACTGCACTATAGCCTGCCAGCCTCAGCGTTTACCTATGTGTGCTTGCGTGCAAGCCAGTTCAAGCGCAGTTGACTTGGTGATTTCATCAATGGTGTCAGTTGCACCTTGTACATATTGTTGCAGTAGTTTTTTTTTGTTTTTTTTTATATAAATAGTTTTTACAGTTCATTAGCAGTGTGTAAAATGATCAGTGTTGCAGTAATTGTGATGCTCTTTGCAAGAAAAAAGTGTTCCATTAAAATTTAACTTTTTCTTTGTGAATTGTGACATTTACTTAAAGTGCAGCAAAAACATATTTGGCGTCCAGAGATGCATTAACCCCCAAGTATGTGGCAGTTTAAGGGTTAAAGCCCCAAGATGCCGCAGAAACGCCCTGCATCTTCTAAGGCTTCTGGCAATGAAAACGCGCTTGCATGAATTACAGTACATATAGCGGTAACTTTGGTATTTTACATTCTAGCACTGCAGGAGACATAGCAGTACAGTACTGTGCAGTATACAGGTTTACCTTTACATTCTTTTTTTAGGTAATGTATTAAGCTGAGTTTGAAATTAAAGTGTTTTGGGGGCACACTTAGGGTTTAAACTATAAAAATAGGCATTTTTTTTAGCCACGTCCAAAATTCGCGGTGTTTTACAATTCACGGGTGCTCTAGGAACGTTAACCCCCATGAATTTTGGGGGTGTACTGTACAAGCATATGCACCAACTGAGGCTTCTGACAGCAGACATCAAAAATAATACTTAATCACATACAGTGAAGAAATTATTATGATTTTCTTAAACTGTAAAGTATGAAATGTATGTTTTTGTTAATTGAACAGCAAAATCTTTGTAATGGAAGGAAAAAATACATACATGCATTTATATGTACAGTGGAACCTCGATTCACGACAATAATTCGTTCCAAAACTCTGGTCGTAACTCGATTTGGTCGTGAACCGAAGTAATTTCCCACATAGGATTGTATGTAAATACAATTAATCCGTTCCACACCATACGAACTGTATGTAAATATTTATGTATTTGTTAAGTTTTTAACCACAAATATAGTTAATTAAGCCATAGAATGCATAGCGTAATAGTAAACTAAATGTAAAAACATTTAGAAACACTGAGAAAACCTTGAACAACAGAGAAAACTAACAATGCAATAGTTCACGCTATAGCGCTACCAACCGCTGGCTAAAAACACTTTTTTTTTAATGAGTTTTAAGCACAGGGAAAAAAATAAACATTTGAAAAAAATCCATAAATTAATAAACTACCAAGAAAAGTAACATTACAACAATGCACACTATGAACCGATCGTTGTAAATAGAAGTGAATACAAAAACAAGCCCAGTGCATTCTTTAACTGCCTTCCTACCTTATGCGTCCAGCTCTCTCTCTCGCGCTGCCTGTGTGTGTGTGTGTGTGTGTGTGTGTCTGTATCTCTCTCGCACGCGCGCTACCTCTGTGTGTGTGTGTGTGTGTGTGTGTGTGTGTGTGTCTGTCTCTCTCTCATGCTGCCTGTGTGTCTCTCTCTCTGTCTCACACTGCCTGTGTGCGTGTCTCTCTCTCTCGCGCCGCCTGTGTGTGTGCGTGTCTCTCTCTCGCGCCGCCTGTGTGTGTGTGTGTCTCTCTCTCTCGCGCCGCCTGTGTGTGTGCGCGTGTCTCTCTCTCGCGCCGCCTGTGTGTGTGTGTGCGTGTCTCTCTCTCGCGCCGCCTGTGTGTGTGTGTGCGTGTCTCTCTCTCGCGCCGCCTGTGTGTGTGCGTGTCTCTCTCTCGCGCCGCCTGTGTGTGTGTGTGCGTGTCTCTCTCTCGCGCCGCCTGTGTGTGTGCGTGTCTCTCTCGCGCCGCCTGTGTGTGTGTGCGTGTCTCTCTCTCACGCTGACCTGTGTGTGTGTGTCTCTCTCTCTCGCGCTGCCTGCGTGTCTCTCGCGCTGCCTGCGTGTCTCTCGCGCTGCCTGCGTGTCTCTCGCGCTGCCTGCGTGTCTCTCGCGCTGCCTGCGTGTCTGTCTCTCTTTCTCACGCTGCCTGTGTGTGTGTGTCTCTCTTTCTCACGCTGCCTGTGTGTGAGTGTGTCTCTCTCTCTCTCTCGCGCTGCCTGTGTGTGTGTGTGTGTGTATCTCTCTCTCTCGCGCCTGTGTGTGTGTGTGTGTCTCTCTCTCTCTCTCTCTCTGTCTTGCTCGTTGCACAGGAAATGCACAGGGAGAGACTGAACACGTACAAACCGAAAGGGAAACTGGCTTGTTCATATACCGAGTGTGTGGTCGTGAACAGATGCAAAAGTTTGGCGAACTTTTTGGTTGTAAACCAATTTGTACATGTTCCGAGACGTTTGTGAACCGAGGTTCCACTGTATAAATAAATGTGACAGTAGTACAAGCTACATTTGTATTAGACACCTAAACATTTAAACATTTGCAATTGTAACAAATACAACATTTAAAAGGATTAAAACTATTATGTTCATACAATGTACATAAAATAAATAATAGATTATTTACTTGGCCATTCAGGATTTACTGGTTCTTCCCGTTCTTCCTGCACCTCATCAGGGCAACTAGCATCATCTTTTTTGGATGAAACTTTTTCCCATTTTCTGTCATCCTTGCCTTTATTACTATTAGCACTTGTACGAGGTTTACAGGGTCCCCTGTTTTTTGCAGCAGCTGTTGCAGCTTTAACAAGTGCAATCCAATCCTGTCCATATAATGAAATAAAAAAGATGGTATATGTTATAAATATAGAAGTATAAAAAGCTCAGAAACAGTAAAAGGTTACACAGTAGAATTAATCTAACACTGTAAAAAAAAAGTAACTTAGGACAAAAAAAAACACAAGAAAACATTGTACACAAGTGCATAAGTTTATGAAAGATTAGATTAGATAAGATTAGACTCTTCTTGACAAATAGTTTTAAAATAATCCCTTCAATAAATGTAAATTATTTATTCATTTTCTTTCAATAGCAAAAAAATCCAATGATTTACTTAGTTAACAAAGGCATACCTTAATCTCCTGTGCATTTGCATTAACAATATAAAGGAGTAACCTAAAATAGGAGAAGGAAAGTGCTTCCACAAAAATCATTTTGTAAATTTCTCCAACTAAATAAAACCCTTGTAATATTAACATCTTAGGAAAATGTCAAAGAAACAAATTTCATGTAAATAATGAAAATGAACTGAGGTTAATGGGTGTGAATGAATAGTTGCCACAATACACTAAAAAAAACTTTCTGGGTCTGATTGCTCTCAAGGGGCCAAGTTCAATTCCTGTACTTAAAAGAACTGCATAATTAAAACATTTTCTCAAAGGGCCAATGTTCAGTTTATTTTACTTCATTAATACTTCAAAAACAGCTCTTCTTATATATTTTCTGTTACACACTTGCTTGACTTTTGACTGTAACACTCTGTATTTTTCATACTTGGCCTAGAGTAACTTTTCAACCTAGCTGTTTTCTTTAATTAGTATCACACGTCTCCAATCATGCAATCAGCCATACAGCCAATTTAAATGGAGAAAATACGCTGTTTGGTATCATCGTGAACATGGACCAGGGAAAGCAAAGAAGAGAGTTGTTTGAGGAGATCAGAAAGAAAATTACAGGCAAGCATACTAAGGGCAAAGGCTATAAGACCATCTCCAAGCAGCTTGATGTTCCTGTAACAACAGTTTTAAAAATCTCTCTATTATAATAAAAAAAACTTGGGTTGAGACGTGATCTTCTCGGAAGACACTTTGACATCCCGCAAGACAAAGCAATGAGACAAAAGGACAGCTGCTGTACAAGTTTTTAAATGATCGACGCGCAGCGCAACAAGCAGAACACGCAACAGCAGCTGATTCCGTCCACATCTCCTTAGCATGTGTTTAGCCCATCTTTCACAACCCGAGCGACAGAGGCACGAAGTGCGCCCCGATTAGGGGTGGGGTTTGGCAAGCGAGCAGGGGTCTTTGCCCCCTAGTTATTAAGAAGTTTTAGGTGCATAGAATTGTACCCAACCCCCATGGATGCAGCTCCAAGAGTGAAATCGACTCCAGAATGGGCAGAAGGATAGTGAGAACAACAGACAAAAAGCCAAGGACAATGTTTTTATTATTATTTTGACATGCAACTCCACATAGCATCAGACATCATAAATGTTTACTCTAGTTATCAGCCAGTTAGACTTACTTTCTCATGTTTAATTGCTAGATCAGATAAACATGTAACTTTTACATGCCTTTAACTAATTTGGAGACAAGGGTCAGTCTTAAAGTAATTTCTTCCGATTAAAAAAAAAAAAAAAAAAAAAAAAAACTGCATGTTTTTAAAATAATACAGAAACATATCATACTTCTGAAATAAATTCTCAACAAAGGGAAAACTGCCTTTGTGTTTAAAAGACTACGCAAGGAAGGTACAGTGACTATCACGGTTTTCCTAAAAGTTCAGAGACCTACAATCATCAGTGCAGTCTTTATTTGTAGGGACATCACAGATTCTCCCCATGTACAGGGATCTTCTGCACTTTTCTACCACACATGTGAATAAAAGACAGTAACTCAAAATTAGCCTGGTATTAATCAGTGTGTATAAGTGTGACCTATGATGAACTTGTATATTATAATAATAATAATAATAATGATACACTTTATTTATATAGCTGTGATGCTACATGTGTAAAATAAACCACTTTGTAAATCCTGTACCAGAAAATGTGGGCTCAGAAAAACATGCATGGATGCCATCAGAGGTTTTTGTATCGATAATTAACTATGTACAATAACTGGATAACGTGTATTACACAGTTATTAAATGGGATGATTGCTGCAACAGGATAACCATTAAACACATGACTTATAACTGGTGCTAGCAGTGAAAATCATGTATAAATTTAGAACAAGACAAGATCTGCTTCAACTTACAAACATGATGGAGTAAATATTCAAATAATGAACTGAGGAATCAAAAAAAAAAAACTACATACAAAAGACTAATAATCTATAAAAGAAACAATCTTTCTAATGCAATGAGACAACATGCAACATATATGTTATATTAAATAATAACTAATTCACAAGTGGTTATTTTTATAATTTATTCTACCTGTCCTTTGGCATCTTCTGGCATCGATTTGATATGCATTCTTTTCACACATCGAATAACACCATCATAAAACTGTACTGTGTAAGTACCTGAAAAATAGGACATTAAGTATTAAACATAGCTTAATAATGAAGTAATAACACCATTTTATTTAGACACATTCCTTTAAATAGATGATAGCTAAAACTTGCCAAAACTCCAGACCTGCTCTCCATCACGATCTGAAGCAGCCATCAACTTTAATATGCAACTTAATCAAATTTTATCTCAATCCTTCTGTTGATAATAAAGTCCATAAATGTCAGGATGGTTGGGTGACTGAGTAGTTTCAACATTGGATGTGTTTTTAATCAATCAGCCATCTTTAATATAAGAAAACCTTTAGGTAGTTCAGGAGTTAAGGCAGCAGTTACTGATGCACCCTTTTCGCTGCCATTATTTAATTTAAAGTCTACTCTTTCAAGTGAAGAGGTAGAGGCTACTTTCATTTTACTTGATTAAGTGTGGCAAAGCAGAAGTCTAGAATTAGAGAATTTCTCAAACAATAATTTGAACCAATAATTTGAAATATTGCACATTACTAGAATAATAACTGCATTAATTATACTGCTAAAAAAGGAAATAACGATTCTTCTCCTCTACATAATAAAAACATACTGACTAACAGAGTGCCCAAGAAATAAATTATACCAAATAGGTAATGAAAATAATGCAGTTGTTCCCAACTCATATACAGTGATCCCTCGCTATATCGCGCTTCGCGGCTTCACTCTATCGCGGATTTTATATGTAAACATATTTAAATATATATCGCGGATTTCTGAGGACAATAGGTCTTTTAATTTCTGGTACATGCTTCCTCAGTTGGTTTGCCCAGTTGATTTCATACAAGGGACGCTATTGGCAGATGGCTGAGAAGCTACCCAAATTACTTTCTCTCTCTCTCTCTTGCACTGACTTTCTCTGATCCTGACGTAGGGGGTGTGAGCAGGGGGGTTGTTCGCACACCTAGACGATATGGACGCTCGTCTAAAAATGCTGAAAGATTATCTTCACGTTGCTACCTTCTGTGTGCAGCTGCTTAGTGAAGCGACATGCTGCACGGTGCTTCGCATACTTAAAAGCTCAAAGGGCACGTATTGATTTTTGACTTTGTTTTTCTCTGTCTCTCTCTCTCTCTCCCTGCTCCTTGATGGAGGGGGTGTGAGCTGCCGCCTTCAACAGCTTTGTACCGGCGGTGCTTCGCATACTTAAAAGCCAAACAGCCCTATTTGTTTGCTTTCCTCTCTGTTTCCTTTGAAGAGGAAGATATGTTTGCATTCTTTTAATTGTGAGATAGAACTGTCATCTCTGTCTTGTCATGGAGCACAGTTTAAACTTTTGAAAAAGAGACAAATGTTTGTTTGCAGTGTTTGAATAACGTTCCTGTCTCTCTACAACCTCCTGTGTTTCTGCACAAATCTGTGACCCAAGCATGACAATATAAAAATAACCATATAAACATATGGTTTCTACTTCGCGGATTTTCTTATTTCGCGGGTGGCTCTGGAACGCAACCCCCGCGATGGAGGAGGGATTACTGTACCTTCTCTGTTAACTGACTCTATTTTTGCAGGGTAGTATCGACAGTCTGTCCATCGAGCCAACACTTCTTCTCCATATCTCAAATCCTATGTTAAAATTAATAAAAATAAATCTTAGAAATCAAAGTAAAGTGAACAGTGATGGTGAAATAAAAATAACCATATTCCACAGTACTTACATTATAAGACAATCCATTATTCACTTTGACTTACACTATATATTGTATTAAAAACAGAAAATCTTGCTGCTATAGCAATACATAAGAATGTACTCAGTATTGCATTCATCTTATGCATCTATACAATTAGAACAAAAAATATCCTAATACATAAACATGGAGTAGGTGCATCTTTAAGATCATAACAAAAAATATATTCCAAAATTAGTATTTGGTAATGCTTATTTTTATATATCCATTTAAGCAATTAAAAACATGACACTAGCAAGTTTCAAAACTAATTTTTAGTGAAAAATGTAATATTGCTACCAGCTTATTTAATAAAACCTTTATAGATAATAGCTGGTTTGTAAGGAATACCTAAACTATTTATGACCAAATACAAAAAAAATGCACATAAAAAAACAACACAAAAGCATGACAAAATAAACTATTACATAATTGTTTACACATTGTTCATTTTGGCTACTCTTAAGTATATGGAACATATTAAATAGTCAACCCTAATTATGCCTATTCAGAAAAATTAATTTAGGCAATGTCTATTGCATAGTTAATACAAAATGTGATCAAATAAGCCTGAAATGGTGAATTTTGGACATGGTACTTATTTGCTGCATGCACAACAGTAAATAAGTAATAATTTTTCAAGACAATCACAACGCTTGGTTATGTGACTTAGTATTTTAGCTTTACTCACAGCAAAACACATGGTTATTCCATTTACACTTTTTCAAAACGTGAAAAGAACCAAGTTTCTCCCAATTTCACACATTTCATGAATATATGTGTTGATATATATAAAACGTTAAAGAAAAATGTAAACCATTTTATCTGGGAAAATAAAAAAAAAGAGCCTGGAGAAATGAACTAGTACTCAGTTGTAAACTTGTAGAATAAATCATTATAATTCTTCAGTGCTACCAGGATGTTTCAGGTTTTCAGTATAATTTACATCAGGGCTCATTGCTAGCTACTCTATAACAGACCTACCTGGTTTTGAATTTATGTTTACAATTACTGTCGTGCTGAACAACCCAACACCTTTCACAGAGATTCTTTTTATAAACACTGGAATGGATGTTGCTCTCCAAAGCACTATCATAATCTTAAGATTGCATGACACCCTGCACACATTGAACATCTGCTATATCACTAGCTCTGAACGATACAGCCAAAAATATTATCAACACATATTTTTCCATATATGATATCAATACTTAAAAATAACAATTATGATTTCCTAAAAATCAATTTTAAGTTTGAATTGTGTTATGAACCGAGAAGAAACCAAAAAGACTTATTATGGTTTACTATATAGAACAAAATAATATATTATCAGAATTGAACATCAGTGAATATAAACGAGTAAATAAAAATCCAAATTTTGAAGGCCGTTTGGCAACTTCTACAATAAGCAAGAGCTGTATGAACGTAAACATATAACAAGGCATTTAACATATTTCAAAGCAGCACCTTTAAATCTATTTGTCAACTACACCAGGAATAAGAGAAAATTAGTTCAACTGAGTGTAAACAATACAAGTTACAACATATTAGCCTTACTGTATATAGTAAGCAACAACTTTATTTTTCCATTTACAAATTTTTGGCTAGAAGTACTAATCTGTCAACCGTCTCTGGCTTTGGGATGCTCCGAGGCAGAACACAGTGTTGCCAATCTGTGCTAAAAACATTATGTGAAGGGGAGCTAAAGGCAGGGATAGACAGGCACTGCCTGGCCAAATGAATAACTTTGGGAAAGAATGCTTTGTTGTACTACTACTGGGATAGGGGATTTAGCCAAAAGAAATTATCAGGATGGAATACATATATTGTGAACGATAACAGTAATTACTGTAGTATAAGCAAAGAATCATGTATGTACTTTACAACAGAAAGATAATTTTCAATTAAAATACAATGCAAAGGAGGGCACAAAGAATTAGAAGACTCCACCAAGGTTTGTATTGTATGTTAAGTAAACAAAAATGAGCAAACAAAATTGAATACAAAAGTGTATTAGTCAAGACGCATATTTGTCTTTTGCAGCATTTTACCTAACATTTCCTCTAAACAGCTTGAATGTAGTGTGGTGAAGCACAGCTATAAAGTAACATTAAAATCATGTTGTATGGCTTTTCACACTATCACATTATATCTGGCCGCCATACCAAAATGTGGATTAGCTTTTCTGCCAATTACTTGATATGCCATATCACAAAACCTTCATTTCTGCTGCAAGCTAGGCAACTAATATAACCTAATATGATGCATTAACCCTTCACTTATTTGGCAATACCAGCATTTGCACAACCTATCAGCTAGTTCTGGCTATATGCAAATGTGGACTGAAGAAGAGAGGTTATTTCTCGTTCCTCCCCCAAACTATGCGACTCTTCAATTCCACCCGGGGGGGTAAACGTTAACATTTAACATTATACAAAGTTATTGTCTGTTTTTCACCTGCATTATTATCTTTCTTTAATTTAATATTATTTATTGTATCAGTATGCTGCTGCTGGAGAATGTGAATTTCCCATTGGGATTAATAAAGTATCTATCTATCTATCTATCTATTTCTAATGGAATCTGACTTAATTCTTTGCAATCGGTGTTACAATCTTAGAATCTGTGTATGTTACCTATGGCAGCTAACAAGTGCCCCAAACATTGAAACAGTTCAAAAATAAAAAAAAGAAAAAACTGGTCATATGGTGGTCATTTTTACTGATCACTGATAAGAGAAGAAAACCAGCTGCCATTGAGTTGCTCTGATACATGCTTGCATTATAGCATGCAATAATTTATGAGCATGCTACATCACTTATACACTGCTATAAAAGAACCGGTTGGCATTTTCAGTGACAAGTGTCTTAAACATCTCTCTATTAAAAGAAAATCTTGGAAGGAGACAAGACGTGATTTTCTCGGAGAGACACATATATGTCCCACAAGACGAGTCCACACCGGGGTCCGAAACAAAGGACAAAGAGTAGATGACAAAGTAGAATGTCATAAATAATTCAAAAATGTTGGCGTGGTACACATGCAGAGCAGGTTAGAGATAACAGAAGTACGAAAATTCGAAAGTCTCAAAAAAAGGATAGGAAAGATCACATTAGCGCAAACAAACGGAAATTATTACTCGGTGAAATAACGGAACAGCGAGAAGAGATCAAATATATTGTTCAGATTTAAACTTTAAGTCAGAGATTTGTAGATCATCCAATTCATGTTGCCAGTGACCATTAAAAGATTTTTAAAAAACGCTGGCGCAGTATGAAGTCCCGTGAGATGGAGACTTTAACATGAGATTCTTTCAAGTCACACCCTACTTAAAACTATTTTCAAATAAAACCATGTTATCTAAACTCTCAGTCGTGTGAATGCTTTTGGCAGACACAGTGAGCAGGGGGCAGAGACCCCTAATATAACAAAAAATAAAAGTATGGATCTTATTGGTCAGGTTATTTGACCATATAACTGTTTCTGACAAAGCATTTTACTGAATTTATGCAATACTTGATTAACACTTAGAGGCATGTATTCTAAGTGAAATTTTACAGGTTTTGCAGGACCCAAATTAATATTTCACAGAAGGAGACATAATTTTGGTCCTGCAGGTAGGGCTGAATTGTTTGAAGCAGGAAGCATTAAACCTTTACAAAACTGGCATAAGTTTGTTAATTCATGATATATATCATACCCATTGAGCCTTTAAGACCAGAGATACTTTGTAAAAAAATGTCTCACCACACAATTATTTAATAAACTGAAATATTGATAATTTTCTAATTACTATTATAATTAGATAGTTACCTGATAATTGTCCAGCCCTAAGAGGAAACATGTCAACCTACATAATTTATGAAACTGCCATTACCTTTATCTTTAACTGTAAGGGAGTGTGCAACTTTCTACAATGAATTCATTTTGTCTTCTGGAGACAAAGAACTGATTTGCATTTCCAAATAGTTCTTTTTTTTTTTTTTTTTTTTTTTTTTTTTAAATCAGTCTACAAAACATTATTCATAATGATACTGCTTCCATACCAGAGCAGATCTTGAATTATAGCCAACAGGACACTGCCCTGTGATATTTTTATATCCAGGGTAACCATTCTAATAACTAAACAAGACAGAGCCAACCCCCTCCTTTCACCAGAAATCACAAAGCACAGTTAATTAATGAAATTAAGCCTCTAGTTAAAATAAATAACATTTTCTAAAAAAATGTCCATGAATTGAACTGGCATGAGAAATTAATACAATTGATGAAACAGATACATTAAGCATACTTATTTCTCCAGCAACTCAGTCCATCATGTCTTCACTGCTTACTGTTCCGAATGAACTGTTCTATTCTCAAAACACTGGTCCATTCTGGAGAATACTTAAGGTTAGTTCTGCAGCCAGTACTTCCACTCTTCTGGTGTCCATACGGTTACTCAAACACATATTTCCTATATAATCTGCACTATATTCCTTCCCTTCTGGCCAATCATTCTCTCACATGGTTTAGACAAAATAAGGTTACATCTCTCCTGCATGGGCAGTTTCTTACAAAGAATTAAAAGGTACCTGCAGGCTAGTCTCTCTCAGCCTGGAGTAATATGCTATTTGTTTCACTATAATGTTACAAAATCCACTTCTCATCAACTTGTACTATTTTTTATTTTTATTTTTTGTTACTAAAGGCAAGGTTTTTATACTTTGTCTGGATTCTCATTACAAACAGTTGAAAACCCCTTAAAATAGTAATCAAATACTGCATCAATTACAGACCAAAACAGCACTTAACTATAACTCGGTAGATTACAATCAACCTATAAAAGGTATGATTGACTTTTACATATTTATGTAGTACGGCTGTTATATATTTATATACATTATTCAGTCTGTTTTTTTTTCTGTCTGTTTCTGTAGTGGGATTCTCCTAGGCCTCCTGCTATATAAAGCAGGGTTAATGTCCTGTATATTGTGTGCCTGAAACTATTTTTTACATATTTTACAAGTCATTCTATATATTTTGGAGTTGTATGGGCTGTTTTTGCAATACATTTCACCAAGCAACAATGAGATATAGGGTTATTTTCCCTCTCTTACGATCATGTCCTAGGAAGCACAGTACAATTCCTTTGTTTGCAGATTTCTATTATCACTGTGAACTTTAAAAACAAGAATGATATACATGGTCTCTAAAATTCAATTGCAGCTATTATGTTTTATATTTTTGGCAGTGATTTTAATTCTAAAATACATGGATAGCTCATTTTGTCCAATTTTTACAAAGTAAAAGATCAGTAATGACTATAATGTTACTTTACATGTTCAAGCATGTGAATGGCTATTTAAAAGTTACATGAAAAAATTACACAATCACCATCAAAATTAATTATTAAAAAAGGTAGTAATGGTTTTGACAACTGGATACTTGTAATATGTGGATTAACAAATTACGAATTGCCAAATTTCCTCCTGCAGACAAATAAAGTTCTATCTATCAAAAATTGCCAGGAGTCCAACTAACTAATCTAGAAATCTATCTTTCTAGTTTAAAAGCATTCAAAACACGGAATATGTGAATTTATAGATATCAAATATTAAGTAGTAAGGAGAAAAAAATAATAAAATTAACGGATGAAAGAAAAAACAATTTGAGATAAAAGTAAATTAAAATGAAAGTAAAATAACTTCGAAACTTTTACTGCATCAGAAGCATCAAACCTCCTGAGTTTTGTACAATAGCTTGAATAAATTATCATTGGAGCTGTTCTTATTTAAAATTTGGCATTATGCAAAAAGAAGCAAAAAATAGTTTGACAAAAACAAATCATAAGCTGAAGAAAAAAATACTCAACAGCATAATCCTCATCTTCCTTAAGTCCTTCTTTCCTCAAAGCTGGTCTCTCAAAAGGACGCAAGCGATTACTATCCCAGAAAATCCACTCATCATATCGATGGCTCCACCGATCAAAATGAACTAGCATTTTCCCCTCATCATAATCGATTTTTTCAATACGAGATGGATACCTATTAGGAAAATGATACCTTGTTATTAAGAAACAAATTCTTGCTTTCATTATCACTAAAAAAAGTAAAAAAATTTTTGAACAATGAACAAAATATTTTTGCTAAAAATATGAAACTATTGTTTTCTTTAATAAAAGGAAAATGGGACGGAATAGATGAAAAAAACTTATTAAACCTAATTTAAAAAGTGAAAAACTTTAACCCGCTGAACAACTTAGCTTTAAATCTGTGGTGGTATTACTTTATATTTACAGGCTTGAATGACCATTCTACAAAACAAAAATCTAAACAGACTGAAAACTGAGGTTTGAACTTCAGATTTTTGCTCCAAGAAAAAAAAAAAAAAAAGATTATTTTGACAATAATCTTTTTTTAATCACTGACAAATGATTCCTGTTTACTGTGCCCGTATGCATAGAACACAATATCACCATCTGCACAATGCAATACACTAGAAAGTTTTCAGATTACAACTAGATACCTATTGGATGCCACCGCAAAAACAGAAATTCCTTTCACTGGCTTTTATTTCAAAATATCCTCCATTATTCAAGTGGACAATAGTGTGCTTTTTTCTGTAATAGTATATAAAATATATTAATACTAATAGCAGCAGCAGCAGCTTTAAAATAGTGGTATATCAATCGCGTTGTTACCCACCTATCATTTAGTAAACTAGTATTGGCATTCATAAATATCAAATTACAATTCCAGACTTGAATTTAATTTGTAACAGAAAAGACACAGGGATTTCTCCAGTGTAACAGCAAATTGAGGAAATGATATAATCTTGGGGGAATTTCAGCACATTTGCTATTGCAAGATTTATACTTGTATCATTAGCTGGTAAAGAACTTACCAAAGAGTAATTTTTAATGGATGAGTCAAAAGTATTACAACTTCAAATGTCACAAACACCTAGGGTTTTAACTGCCCAAACCTGCCCCTCCTTTTTACATATGTCCAAACTTTTGAGACTTTATGTAAAATCAGTCTTGGCAGTTTTATATTAATCCATTATTCAAGAACTCTAATAAAAACTACCTTTGTTGTTCTGTTTTCAGAGCGTCTTAACCGAGTGATCGGACTTTGTTATGGCATAGCATGTGTACAAATCCACAGTTAGAAAATTAATTGGCCGATATTAATTGTAGTCAATTAAATGTAACAGAGAGACTGCATACATTTGCCAACATACCATTTATATATATGACTTATAAACTCATTCATCTCTGCAATGCGATTCAAATTATTCAGTTTGTGTTATATAATTAGAGAGACGTGTTTTGTGCTTCAAAAAGTCAAAACGAGAGAGAGGTTGCCACACCCACCACACAATGAACCACCTCAGGATCACAAATTAGGGCCAGAGTGCAGCCGTGCAATGGGTGACAACTCAACACCACATTATGTTGAAAGGTATGAAACAGTGTAAGTTTTTTTTACAGCGGCTAAAGTGCCAATCCTGCCACCAAACCCCAGGTTTTGCTGCAAGTTAGAGGACCTGCTTGCAGGGCTGTATGCATGTTAATGTCACACCCAGGACAGAGCAATTGCAAGATAAGGACCTTGCTCAAGGGCAAAAAGGAGTGGAATAACTTCGGGCCTTAACAGGACTCATAACAGCAACCTACTGATTGGCAACACAGATCCCTAGCCTCAGAGCCAGCACTCCACCCAAAGAATCTAACCATTAAATAAATTTTACTTTAATGTTACTCCATTAACAAATGGAGCTCATTTCATAGCTGGTCTACACAAGTTGTATAGCCACATCATGAATAACTTGTCTCGAGATTTACTGGCTACAGCTATTGTTAGCACTGGTGGTAGTGTAGTTTCCTCTCACATTCCACAGTTTTATATGTGCAGTTTCTACTTAGAAAATAGATGGATGCTGCACATCAGGAAATAAAAGAAAAGCTTCCATTCCTTTATTGGGACAGTGTAGGACATCATATTAAAAACTGATTTCTCTCTCCATGTACAAGTGAAACAATTACAACTCATACATCCATAATGGGATAAAAGTGACAATAATGAAAAAATGTTTTGCTTTTTTTTTTTTATAAAAATCAAAAAAATGATAGCACGATTCCTGCAATCGTGCTGAAATTCAGCTGCTTCGAACACAAAGCATCTCCAGACAAGATTTCTGCTGGGTTTTTTGTTGAGTTGTGTTAATGTGATGCTGTAGCACTGTGAGGCATTTTCATGTGTAGTTTCTACTGATGGTTTAATCACGTATTGTTGTGCCTGAAGCACTATGTCCACTTGCACTCAGTCATCAGTGTGCTTCAGAGTTCGATCTGTGCTACCAACAATGTAAGAAAGCCGATACTGTTATATTTTTGGTATCCTGGTATTGAATTGGTCATAAAATACAAGTTCCTATGACATCCCCACAGCCATTAAAGTGCTGTTTTTTAGACATTGCCCAGTTAACTGACATATCACCTGAACCCAAAATTAAAATGCTTGATAAGTAATCAGCTATAAACATTAATTAAATGTAATAATGGAACTATAATGATTGGTGATAAACAGTTTAGAAAATGTCAAAATATTGCAATAACACAATAAATATTTTATTTAATTAACCTACAGTGAGTGGTCTTTAAATTGAATGCTTCCTTTTAATAGTGAAGATTGTATGCATAATAAAAAGAATGAATATTATTGTTTGCATCATTTTTCTCTACTTGCTCTACAGTCTTATACAGGAAGTAAATTATCCAATACTTTTGTTGTATTTGTTTCTTGATAAATCCTACTGAGACTTCAATGTATTTTCATATAACACACATGGCCTTACAAATATATTTTGTTTTAGGAATTAAAAAACAAAAACACACATACAACTAGGGTTATTTATGAATAAAGCCTGGGGTGAAAAAAACAACCATTCTCATTTGAACGCACAAGAACTAACTCAATGCATAATAGAGAACCAAGCTCCTTTTCCTGGTTTACTTACACATTTGAAGCCAATCTTTTGTAGCATATCAAGAGCTATCAAACTATAACTAAAGATAATAAGTAATACTCAGAACCAATCAAAAAGAACATGGACCAACTTTGAGGTTTTCTCAGGGTTGGATTAAAAAAAATTTAGAACCAAAAAGTATACCATGCTTGCATAAGAAAAAAAGTGTCAAAAAGGTCACAATTCAAAACAAAAATAGAGATTTCAGTACCATTTCTGTAGGTAATCTTGGGCTTCAATACGGGCTCCAACTTCAAATATGATACCTGGACGGTTAGGGGGTTTCTTGCTCATCTTTACCCCTTTCCAGCCTTGATAGAAGTTTTTCCCCCCCCTTTAAAAGAGTAACATTAACTTTAGAGTTAAGTACATGTGACCAAAAAAAACAGTTTAACAAGTTTTTCATTTAACAGGAAATATCAAAAAGAAAATGGGCATATTTTATCAGTACAGTATGCATATTTTTCCCATGCATATTCCATATTCATGTTTTACAGGGTTGTCCTATTCCTAAAACAATGGGCACTGGGTAGCAACCAAACTTCAATGAGATTTCTCAAATGCAACCAGACATATGGTAAATTATAAATTTCCAATCAATGAAAACGTTACAGTACAAAACACTCTTGACATCAGAAACACTTCTCCATTAAACTGAGGATTCATTTTGTCCAAATTCACTATAGCCATAAAAATGTACATGTATTTAAAACTTAACTTAAAAAACCTGTTTTAATGGCAATGACCTTTTCACTTTAAAACTGATACATGGGAAAATGTTCACAAAAATGAATTAGTTATTTAAATGTGTAATTAACATTAGCACAATGATAAATAGAGCAATCAATCTGCATATACTCAAACGAAATATATAAACTATATACTGCTCAGTTAAGTACTATATTCAGTTCTACTCAGTTATTTAAAAGTGTATGAAAGTCAAATGTAAAAAAAGTAGAATATTTTCATTTGCTAGTTACTTGGAACTTTTTTGGACACCTTAACTGTTCAAGTGTATTCCTGTACACTTGCATCTCAATAACAATAGACACTGATATGCCCGACTTTGCGAAAAACAGGGCTGTTCTGTATGTCCCCCCCAATACACAGAAATCCAAATAGCACAATTCGGATATTATTTTAAATTGAATAGGCAGTCGTCTACACATAAGAAAACAATCTGAGCTTCACAAAGCAGCGGCAGATAGCCAATGGTTGCTACAACAATTATTCTAGCATGACAGCTGACATTTTGCGCAAAGTTCGCTAGAAATAAAATGCTGGTACATGAAAGTACATGAATATATGCATGCAACTGAATCAAAACATAATGTTTAACATTTTAATTCTTTCCATCTTGGGCCTAAGCATTCTTGCAACCGACTGCTTTTTATGAACTCCAAGTGATTTATTGCGTTTACTTAAAAGTACATATATTTACTTTACTGTTAATAATAAAATGTGGGTATCGCTGGTGTGGAAGCCGTTGTTTACCTTTAAATCTACAAATATAAACTCTTAGTAAAAACTCAGCCTTTTCTCCATTCTTCGGCAGTCTGATACTTTAACCCTCTCTATAACCCAAACACATTAGCGTCAGCACGTACGTTTCCTACACAACGTGAAGCCAGCCAGGAAGCAGACATTTATAACACGTGACAAGGGACAACCGGGCAGGTCGGACTGTTATTGCTGCCACTGTTACTGATGTGGTTAGCATACATTTAACTATTTATTTGTTTGTTTGTTAATTTAAAAGGCATTTTTTTATTGTTTTCTCGCGATCCTGCACTGGATAAGCGGGTTAGAAAAATTGATTGATGGGTATTTATTGTTTAACAGTTCTATTTGCAAAATGTATAAAACTACAAGTACCACAATTCCAGGCGGCTGCACAAGCAGTTTACCGCAGAATCGTATTTCTTTATAGAATAAACAGTATACACTGCTACAAATCGATAGTAGTGTATAACGATTTGATTATTACAGGATGTTTGGAAATGCTTTTGTTTTAATTTTTCCTAACATTTAAATACGACTGCCTGCTTTGTTTGATTTAACGTAAACATAATTAGAAGTGGCGGGGTGTTTAACGTTACTGCCTGGAAGTTTATAGCGAAGAGTCCCCTGTGACTCCTAGGTCCTTCTCCTAAGGTGTGTTTTTAATTTTTTGACCTCCCATTGTGTATTGAAATCAGACATTTCTAGTTCCTACACATAATACCATGCATTTATTTACATTCAATTTAATCTGCCACAAATCTGCCAAACCTTTTTTTTCTGGCCAATTGTTTCTACAATGATTCAATGGGCTCCAGATTATCTGTCAATCCACCTAGGCTGGTGTCACCTGCAGACTTAACCAGCTTGTTATTTATATTACAATCCAAATCTTTTATAAAAATATTAAATGCATTAGGGGCCCTAGCAATGACCTGAGTGTTCCTGGGGAACACCATTCTTATCATCACCCAATTCTGATAAACTTTTTCACACCACCAATCTGTACTTTCCTGTGTTTTAGCCATTTCTGCACCTATCTACACACTACACCCTGACCTCCCACTTCTTTTAGTTTGATGCCCAAACTGCTCATGTGGCAGCATATCAAATACTCTCTGAAAATCAAGATAAGTAATATCATATGCACCACTCTGATCTTATCTTTTTGTTGCATCCTCATAGAACTCCACCACATTAGTAAAACACAACACCTCTCGTCTAAACCCATGTTGACTGTTCCTGACTTGTGCCATCCAATCTTCTTCTTAATAATTCCTTTCATTAAATTCTTACTGTAATGTGCTAATAAATGTGCAACCCACAACTTGATTGCATTCATGGTGTTAAATATCAAAATATTTGTTGTAATAAAAACACAGTTGAGTTTGCAACAATATGTGCATGGAGTTGCTTAATAAATTAGGCTCATGACCTTGAAACAGTAGTCTATTAATGAGATATAATGCGTGTAATTTATAATAAACAGAATAACCAATAAAAGTAGATTATCATGAAATTTATTTTTAAATTATCTAATTAATTATATGTGTACAGTGCACTAATCATTAATTACAATTCACCATCACTTTTCAGGTTAAAAAATGTTGAGAATTATGGCATAGTCTAAACACCTTTCACATGTATATGTTCATAACATATGTTTAGAATGAATTAATAGTGATTTTAAACATAATAGTATTGACTACTTTTTTAACGTCATCATCCTCTTTCATATTTGGTTAGAGTTGTCAAAAAATAATTTGTGAGCCCTCGGCTTCACATGCTGTAGTCTGCAGCCTTTTCTCCAAAGACAGGTATAAATTGGATATAACCCGCAGAAAAACAATTTGTGAAGTTCATTTACATTTATGTTAAAAATGCAACATCACACAATCAGAAGTCTTCTTCTTCGTCTTTACTTTTTCCGTCTTCTATGTGAGTTCATTGTGTTTGATCAACATTTTCCAAACAGCTCCAAGGCAGTCTTAACATATGGGCACAATGGGCACTGGCAGGGGGCCACCGGAGCATAGGGGTCCATGATGTTTCTGATGCCCTTTTCTGTTTTGTTATCACAACAGGGGCCCTAGCGCATTACTTTGCCCAGGACCTATTATACTGCTAAGATGGCCCTGAATCGGCTCATTTCTTATTCTGTCCTTTTTTTTAACTCCACACATCCATCTCAACATTCTCATTTCTGCCATATCCAGCTTCTTCTCCTGCACTGCCTTTACTGCCCATGTCTCAGCACCATACATCATTGCTGGTCTTACCACTGTCTTAAAAACCTGACCTTTAACGTTTTGCTTAATTCTTCCCTCATACAATACCTTCTTCCAATTATTCCATCCACACTTCACATTATGGGTTATTAAACAATCTGAAATAAGTCTTACATTTCTACATTTTTAGACCCACTTTGGCCAATTGCAGAGGGACAGATCCTATCCCGGCAGCACTACCTGAAAAGCAAGAATCACCCTGGACATTGCTGGGTTTTGCTGCTCCTTTAATAATCAAATTACTGAACAGCACTACATATACAAAGTGTCTGCATCAGTCATGAAGGTGTTGGAAGTGACCTCCTCTTTAAAGACATTACAAGCGCAAATGATGCAGTTTTCAATGACAGCATTTCCGCAATACACACACTTACAGTACTATAGCAGAATCTTAAAATTCCTAACATTATATTCTCTTAATTTGCAATAAACAATATATTTCAAATCAGTTATTTAATAATACCACAGAGTTCAGTCAGTCATTTCCCAATCAGCTATATCCTAACACAGGGTCACGGGGGTCTGCTGGAGCCAATCCCAGCCAGCACAGGGTGCAAGGCAGGAACAAACCCCGGGCAGGGTGCCAGCCCACTGCACAGCGCACACACACACACCACGGACAATTTAGGATTGCCAATGCACCTAACCTGCATATCTTTGGACTGTGGGAGGAAACCGGAGCACCCGAAGGAAACCCACGCAGACACGGAGAAGACATGTAAACTCCATGCAGGGAGGACCCGGAAAGCAAACCCAGGTCTCCTTACTGCGAGGCTGCAGCGCTACCATTGCGCCACCGTGCCGCCCTCTCACAGAGTTCATCTCTTCCTTAATGTCTATGTAATTGCTTGTCAGAAGCCAGGTCCCATAATTCTCTGTCAATGCTCTGTGAGTTTTTACCACATACTACTATCAAAACATGTTTATGAATAAAATAGAGAAGCACAGTACAACTAGTCACAGTTAATAATATATTAGTTATTAAATACATAAATAGCAATTTCCAACACAGTCACCTAATTCTAAGCTCAAAATGGACTACTAGACAGTTACTTCACCAAAAAAATAAATATGTACAGTATATTTTTCATAAATGGCTTTCTTTTTCTTTGTCTACCACAGTGATGCTTCATTGATCATTTTTCATCTTTTGAATCTATAAAACTTTTCTATCTCTTTTTGTTTATTTATAAACAAAGGACGTGTTGCAACGATTTATAGTAATTTTTATTTGCCACATTCCCTCATAATATAATATGAAAAAGGCTAAGTTGGTGAGGCGTTTGCCTGAATAACACACTGTCAGAGCAGAAGTGAGAAAGAGGCAATTCCAACAGAGACCTTAATAAGAGAGAAAGCTCCATTCTTGTAATTTGGGAGGAACTCTTTTTGGCAAAGTTTCAAGACCAGGCTTGTTAAGGTATGACAGACCCTAACAGTCTATACGAGGTCACACTATAGACTAAGCTTTGACAGGTCTGACTAAAGAGGGCAGAAAACCAAACGTACTGTACACTGAAGCTGTCAGATCTCCTGAAAGAGTACAGAAAACTCAGTTCAGTGCAAACCAGCGCAAACTTCTACCCAAAGAAAGAATAAATGTTAATTAGAAATACTACATGGGTGATGCTGCCAAAGTGTCAGAAGGTTCTGTGCATTAAGTTAACATTTGTACTTTTTAGATTTTTTTTCCACATTTTGTACTTTTGAAATTTTATTTATTGTTTAACTTTTGGTCAACATTTTCGGTTTTCCGTTTTGATGATTTCAATTCTTATTTATACATTTTTTTAAATCTAACACACTTTTACATTGCAGCATTGTGAAGTGATGAAGTGTCAAATGTGGTCCACTTAAGTATATTTAAGTATGGTATCTCCTCGTCTGAAGACTTTTTTGCAAAAAAAAAAAAAAAATTAAAATATGATTCAGTTGAGATCTTCAACTTCTCAGTTAAGTTCTCTCGATTTCTCAACAATGACCTCTGGTTTTCTTCCCTGTAATGAAAGATATCCTGATTGATCCACCCTACTTATAGTATTTATAATTGTATACTCTATTCATTGAAGTAAGTTATCATTGATCACAACAACAAGAAAAAAAATCTCTTTAAAAGATTTAGAGTTTGTGTTAATAATAATAATAATAATACATTTTATTTATATAGCATCTTTCCCATGCTCAAGGCGCTTCATAGACTCTCATAAAAAAACAGCAGGTATGTGTAACATTTTTTTTTTGTTCTTTATTTCACCTTATACAATTTCTTGTACTGTATTAGGAATTTGTTAGTTTTCACATACCCCTTGGGGTCAGAGTGCAGGGTCAGCCATTGTATAGTGCCCCTGGAGCAATTACAGGTTAAGGGTCTTGCTCAAGGGCCCAGCAGAGTAGAATCTCTTTTGGCAGTGATGGGGATTTGAACCGGCAACCTTCTAGATACCAGCACAGATCCTTAGCCTCAGAGCCACCACTCCGCCCTACAGATGTACCCTAAATAGAACATTAAAACAGATAGATACAGGATATACAAATGCATTAAATAGAATAAAAGACAATAAACCAGAGTAAAATACTAAAGTCAGTACTACAAGAAAGCCAAGCAAATAACATCATTTGTCATATAACACACACACACACAAATTATATTGAGCAAATGGACAAGTGAGGAAGACTGAAAGAGGAGGCAGAATGTCAGGTTAATTTAAAAGCCTCCCTAACAGACAAGTTTTAAGTTATTTTTTAAATGAATGAATGGAATCAGCTGATCTAATTAATGTTACATTGTACTGAAAAAATGCCAAATATAACTTAAATATAGAGATATCTGGAGTATTGTGTGTGGACTACTATAAAATAAACATGAAGGTATGTGTGTCCAGTCCCTCTGTTTGGCTTTGGTGTGATTGGTCAGTTTGGCTTTGGTTTCACAAAGAAACCAACAAGGAGGAGTAAAGGGGCACACTAAGAGAGTAGCCTTGAAAGACGCAAAGTATAAAACTGGATAGGAGGTGCAAAAGGCATCTTCAAAATAATACCAGAGTCTATCTAGGAAGCAGGCTTCACAGGAAAACGCTCAGGAAAGTAAGCACCGGTGAAAAGAGGTTCAGACACAAGCGAATGCAATGAAAAGGTACACGTGGGGCAAGAGATAGCAAATATTTTTAAATTATTCTATTGACAGGTACCATGGCTAGTATATATACTACGTATATACATGGTAAGCTGTATGAATGTGTTTGTTCGCTAATCATGCAAAAACAGCTGAACAAATTTTATACTAAACTTTGCATGCAGGTTGCTGTGGGTCCATTATAATGCCTATATGGCTTTTCAAAAATTTTATTGCAGAGGGGGCAACTCAAAAACTGTTCCAAAATGGCTGAGTTGATACCAATGAAATATTACATGTATAATACTGCAAAGCTGAAACAATTTAAATTCCAGGCGACATGGCATTTCAAAAAATGTAATCTGGAAAGTTGCTTGTAATTGGGAGGGGTGACAAAAATGCATCCACCAAAATGGCTGAGGCAAAGTTCATGTAATTTTGCATGCATATTACATTTGATGCAATTTAAAATCAAGACTTTACGAGTTTTTTAATTGGGCTGTGTTCACATAACCTATGCTGTATTATCATAGCAAAATGGTTCAGCTGACAGCAACGAATGATTTGATATCCAGCTAATACTCACATGGGCACCTGTATACAGTGTGTTCTCAGGTCAGCAGCAGTAATAATCTGTTTATCTGTGTACCCAAACCACAAAAATATATTGTCTTCAAGGAAGTCTTAGTGTGACTTCAAATCTCCCAACATTAGGAAGAAGTGTTCTCTATCCTACTATTATGACTCTCTGTTGGTATTTAAAGAGCCTTGCAATGAGGAAGCATTATGCAAGGATACAAGGATAGGAGTAAGTTCAAAACTAGAAAAAAACAGAAAAGGTACAAGAAATGGGTAGCACAGTGTTATCACTGATGCCTCACAACAACCCTGGGGATCATGTCCTGGATGCTCCCTGTGTGGAGTTTGCATGTTCCCCCCGTGTGTGCTTCGGTTTCCTGCAGATGCTAAGTTTGCCTTCCACAGTCTAAAGACAAACAGGTGAAGTGAATTGGCTTTGCTAAACTGGCCTGTGTGTGTTCAACCTGTGATGGACTGGCACCCTGTCCAGGGTTTGCTCTTACCTTACTCCCAGTGCTTACTGGGATGGGCTCCAGCTTCCCAGTGACCCTGTTCAAGATAAGTAGATTAGGAAGTTGGATGGGAACAAGAAATGTCATACTCTGATAATTCCAAGAATGGTTAAATGCATTGCATTTCAGCCAGCAATGATAAAAAATGTTTCAAAAAACTAATTAATATTTGCTTTCATACCCTAACCCACTATACAAATATATCAGTTACTTTGGATAATTTTTCCTAAAAATAATTTGCGTTTTGCCTAAATATTTGTTATATATATGGTTGAAATAGTTTACTGTCAAATAAATGCAAAGAGTACACGACACGTGTTTCGCCCTCATTCTGGGCTCATCAGGTGTACACACTCTACTGCACTCCCTCTCGGGAATCGAACCTCGGACGTCAGCGGCGATGCCCCTAACGTTGCGCCACGGCGTGTGGTTCGTTTATTTGACAGCATGTAGATCGGGGTAATTACATTCACGGCATTCGTAGTCTGTGTCACAATCTGATTGTATGGGTGGTTACCTACCAGGTAACGCTAGATGGCAGCAGCCCTGAATATCGATACCTGTTCAGACACCAGCAGGGAATGCTAGGAATTGTAGTCCAGTAGCACAATCCCTGGTGGAGTCCATGGGTGTCGCAAGAGTGCTCTGCAGGGAGTTACACTATGTACTATTTGGGACTTCCGTATGAACAGGAAGTGCTTTCAATGGGTGAAGCCCTGGCACCGGAAATAATCCCAGGTCCTCAATAAAAGGGACCAAATTACCTTGTCCAGACAAGATGGAACTGGGAATAAGGAAAGCAGTAATAGACTGGAGGATTAGCAGTGTGGGGAGAAAGAGAGAGAGAGACACCATATGTATTCTTTGTAAAAAGGTATTTTGTATAATAAACACCTCTATTTTTTGATCTGAACTGTTGTGTGTTCGTGTTTGGGTCTCCCTGGTGCCCCCTAGCCATTACATCATGCATTTGATGGACCTCATTTTCCATTGCAGAGTCATGGAAAGCTGCAGCGTCTCCCAATAGCTCTTAGCACGGCAGAGCCAAATGAGACCTGCACCACTGAAAGAGAAATCCTTAAAGAAATGGGGTGAGTTAAGTAGAGCGAAGTTGGTGAATATCGCCATGCATTAACAGCAGATTGCAGCAGCTGTTAAATAAAGAGTGCTGTGTATATCAACTGAGTACAAACACGCATTCATTTAAAATCACACCCTTCCAAATGCCTATTTTTATTAATTCTCTACAAGTTAATGTTAATAATGATTTTAGGAAAACTAACCTCCTTGATGCTCTCTATTTATGTTGTGCTCTGACTGAGTTTAACCGTGAAAACATCCTTCATAAGCATCCAAGTGTTCTGACTGACACTTGAAAAAGAATAAGTAGAATCTTCAACCAGTATAAGTCAAACCTTTTTCCACTACAACACTATTAGGTGGTGCCATTAAAACAAAGATTAATTTCACACATTAGAAAAGGCACTATTTAGCTAGGTAAGAAATTACATTGAGATTGTGATGGAAAGCTGGAAAAATATTGCTTAAGACCAAGTTAAGTGTTGTGTGGTCAGGTAAGGAATTACACAAGTCCAAATTGATAAATGTTGGTGTTCCAAACCCTTTTAAAAACACAAAGTTTTTTAAACAAAAATAATAGGTGCTCAATAGGGTGATACAAAACAGCAAGATGTAGGATTCAGTGCCTCTTTAGTGTGTTCAAAACAACTCGGCTGAGTGTTCTATCTTTGGTGCATAGCTCTTTCCTGTGGCTAGTCCAGGTCCCAGTAAAATGCCACCTTCTGAGATCATCTCTAGCCACCTGGCCAGAAAGGGCAGGGTCAGTGGAGTCTCTGAGCTGTGGATGCAAAAATGAGATGATGGTTTTAGCGGCAATGCCCTCTTGTGTCCCAGAGTGGTGTTGCTTACCTCGGATGAGCAGGATGATGACCCTCTGATGCACATGTGTGACAGCGGTCATAAACATTTTAATAACAATGTTACATTACATAGGAAAATGTGTTACTCATTTTTCACAGTACTTGTATCTTGTTGGGCTGTACCCCAGTGGCCATTAATGATGAAATGCTACTCTTCAAAAGAATCTGGCAACACTGATCTTTGCACACCCCATTACTACAACTTATCATTAAACGGGGTTTTGCACCCTGGAAACCCAACTCTTTTCCTTTCTGTTTTCTATTATTTTATAGTTGAAGTGGTCCAACAGAGAGCATCCAATCACACACACACTAACACTTACTCACAATGGACCACTCTACATGTCTTGAGAATTTTGTTTATTTCCCTGGATTTTGTAGATCTTTTACAAGCATCCTGACTCCGTGTTAGGATTGACACTTGAACAAGAATAAGTAGAATCTTCAACCAGTATAACATAGTTAGACAACAGCAGAGAGAAGGATGTCGCCTAAGCTGCCGGCTATCATATCTCATATTCTCTGGTCTGATGAGACAAAGATTGAACTCTTTGGTATGAATGCCAGGTGTCACGTTTGGAGGAAACCAGGCACCGCTCATCACCAGGCCAATACCATCCCTACAGTGAAGCATGGTGGTGGCAGCATCATGATGTGGGGATGTTTTTCAGCGGCAGGGACTGGCAGACTAGTCAGGATAAAGGGAAAGATGACTGCAGCAATGTACAGAGACATCCTGGATGAAAACCTGCTCCAGAGCGCTCTTGACCTCAGACTGGGGAGACGGTTCATCTTTCAGCAGGACAACGACCCTAAGCACACAGCCAAGATATCAAAGGAGTGGCTTCAGGACAACTCTGTGAATGTCCTTGAGTGGCCCAGCCAGAGCCCAGACTTGAATCCAATTGAACATCTCTGGAGAGATCTTAAAATGGCTGAGCACCGATGCTTCCCATCCAACCTGATGGAGCTTGAGAGGTGCTGCAAAGAGGAATGGGCGAAACTGGCCAAGGGTAGGTGTGCCGAGCTTGTGACATCATATTCAAAAAGACTTGAGGCTATAATTGCTGCCAAAGGTGGATCGACAAAGTATTGAGCAAAGGCTGTGAATACTTATGTGCATGTGATTTCACAGTTTTTTTATTTTTAATAAATTTGCAAAAACCTCAAGTAAACTTTTTTCACGTTGTCATTATGGGGTGTTGTGTGTAGAATTCTGAGGAAAAAAATGAATTTAATCCATTTTGGAATAAGGCTGTAACATAACAAAATCTGGAAAAAGTGATGCACTGTGAATACTTTCTGGATGCACTCTATCTATCTATCTATCTATCTATCTATCTATCTATCTATCTATCTATCTATCTATCTATCTATCTATCTATCTATCTATCTATCTATCTATCTACAGTATGATGTAGCAGTACATGTGAATGTGTGCTCTCATCATTCTCACTTGTGGCAAATGTGACCACTCTGCTGCCTAAAATAAAAGTAACATAGGAAGAGGTGGTGTCTCTCAGAAGGCCCTCTTGGGTCCCAAATATTTTACATTTGTGTATTTGCATGTTCTTTCACAGCATATTTAACAAAATTATGTAATTATGAAAGGACCAGGAACTTTTCAATTATTCAACCTGTAAACTATTAGTTACCAATTGCTCAAGTTAAAAAGGGCCTTTAAGGTGAAAATGGGCACAAGGAGGGCACAGAGAAGGACATACTTCCTATAGAGAGGAATCTGAGCTGATGATTTCATAAAAATCAGTGTGCAAAATCAAGTGCCAGTAGATGGCAGTAAAGTTTTTTTTAAGGAAAAAAGCTTTATGTCAAATCTTGCTCTTTTTGACGCAATGTACTGTATCCATGACAGTCTTTCAAGGCTTTCTGACATTGCAGTCTGGAATGTAAATGCTCCGAAATTTTACTACAGTTTCCTGGCATAGCTCTCAAATGTTCTTCTGTTTGGATGCTGGATGTGTATTCCCATTAAAGTCTTCATTGTTGGTAAAGTGCAGATATTTCATAATTAGTGAAACCCAGCACTCACACATTATTTCTCCAAAGAATGGCAGCACTGACAGCACTTTTATAGCCTGAGTGATTCTTGGTTTTAACTCTTACTCAAAACAAAATTGTACAGTTGCCTGAGTGTCACTGACGACTAACACTTTCAGCACGGTTTTTGCAGCCTAAGTAACTCTCTTGTCTAACGCTAAGGAGGCAAATGGCAGATTTTGCTCAAGTGTTAGAAAGTTTTTCTTCATACTGAAAAGACCATTAAAAAGGTTTGGGGTCCAATATGGCACCCTGTATACTTGGATTGCAGTGAAAAATGTGAACTGTGTAAACAAGTGACAAAGGTCTTTTCAGACATGAGTTCAGTATGGAACTGGCTAAGATGGCAGAGCTTCCGATTTTTAGCCCTCTGGACAGGGAAAGGAGGGTCCAGGTTTTTGGACACCAGAAATGATGTCAGCAATGTCATAGCCATCAATCATCTGATCTGCAGCGGAGGAAAGGAAAGAGGCATTAAAACACAGTGCCCAGCAACTCCTGTGGTGGTACAATTACAATTACCGGAGCCCTTCAGCTGTCCCCAATGCACACACATGTGACAATACAAAAAAACCAAAAGCACATGAAACACTGTACATTACCAAGCAATGTGGTGCAGAATAGGACTTTGGGGACCTTCAAATCTCAACTTGATGTTATTTTGGGCAAACAAGGATAATGAGATAGCCAAGTTGGTTGGGCTAAATGGCCTGTTCTTGTGACAATTGTTCTAATGTTCTAAAGAATGAACGTGATTGGCTGTGTAAAATGTATTCCTGCCATGTAAGCACAAAGAGGAATATGTAGCTGAAAATCAAATTTGACAGATGTGTATTATAGAAGGAAAAAATTTTATACATTAGGCATAAATAGCATATTAGCATAAATAACCATAAAAGGAATTAACAGCTTCTAAAACATTAGATTAAGCATAAATTAGAATGTTAGGCAAATAAGATAGGTCAAGCAAATGGTTAACTAAAAAATCAGTCATACTGCATTTTCTAGTAAAAAAACGGAAAATCACCAGGATTAAGAGAGGAAGAACAGAACTGGACAAGAATGATGCACAGAAACTACCCGAGGACAGAAGAAAGGGGGACCAGCACACCTGTGTTCAGAGGTTAGGAAACTGAGGAACGATACCAATGACACAATATAAAAAAATGGTCAGGGTAGGTATGTGAGAAACCAGATGGAATAGTGAGTCAGCAGAAACAGCAAAAAGAAGATGATGTAATGTATGGAAAGTAGAATTAGAGTATTCATGTATTAGCATAAATAAATATGGACAAATATATAAGCATTAACCTTAGTGTAGATACTAATGCAAGTCAGGACTGCCAAGTAGATGATTAAATAAAAGCACATGCCATATTTCTTTTTAGATTAAAGCTTATCTTCAGGCCACCATTATAACACAGTTTGAAAGGCTTAGAAAAGGAAATGATGAGAGGAAACCCATACTGTATATGGAATCAAGGCCCTGGCCAGTGGAAAAAATAAGCAAAAACAGAAACTAGAAATGAACAATAGACAAGTAAAAAATACCAGAGGGGCCAGCTGCAGGAAAGTGAGGAGATAATAATGGTTCCCATGGGAACTCAAGGTATCGGCTGGACAGGACCAGGGAGGAGTCAGAAAAAAGAGTAAATGAGCTAATTTGAATGAGGTCAGGGTGATAAGAAATGACTATATAAGTTTTGAGTCCGGAACTCTTCGGGGCTCAGCTCAATTTGGCCGTATTGGGTTGAGTCCGTGTTATTTGTATTGTTATTTTGTTGTAATAAAATTATAGACTCTGTTTGCCTATCCCGAGACTCCTAATAGCTTTCATTTTAGGTAAAAATCCTACTGGTGACAATTTTTCCCATAACAGTATCTCTTTTCTAATGATTGGTTAGTAGCAAAAATGTTGGTGATTAATCTGCTGTCATTGTAAAAATAATTGACGGCTACCACACTCTCTTCCAAAGCATCCAGCTACAATTTTTCTCATTTTCTCGCTTTGTTTGTGGATGAAGGATGGATGACATTTTGTACAAGTTAGGAAGGAGGATGGAGTTTTGCCAGATGAAGAAAGGTGTTTTGTTAGAGAGAGAAGAATGTCCTAAAATGGACACTATAGATGCTTGAGATCTATTGAAATTCTTCAGCTTTTTCAGATTAGATTAGGTGGATGAGTGGCTTGCGAGTGAGCATATCCAACAATTCACTGGCAAACCATCCAAGGTTGATCTCTCTTTTATCCTTCCAAAATAGTTGTCATCCCCAGCCTTTCCATAATTATTCATAAACATGAATAAATAAATGAGTGAGTCAATAAATGGCAAAATACCCTTGTAAAGTATGAAAAAAGCTAACAGAAGTAAGGTAAATGAGTGTCTCAGTATAAATGTACCGTATGATTAGCATAACATAAAATGGTTAAGTCAGGGGCAGAGGAGCCAATATTTACCCACAATACTGCACTGGCAGCAAGTCCATCGCAGGGCCCACTTTCGCACATATCCATACTCTTTGGTGACATGTCAGAGAAATTCCACATGGATATGGGGGAACATGGAACTCCACGTGGATAGCATCAGGATGCAAGACTCAAACCCAGGATGCCAAGTCCTTCAGACAGTGTGCTGCCAACTGGCCATTAAGTGTTCCAGTATTTTCATCTTCTATTGACATAACATGTAAATATTTATAAACGAGAGCATTTTCAAACCAGATTGTACTCACTTCTGTTTAAGTCAATATTACTTTTCTTAACAAATCATATATTTGGCAATAACAGAGCAAATCTTCCTAAAATTATGATCTAAAGTATATCATATATTTTTTGACTTCAACATTAAAGAGTAGCCATTTCAAAATTCTCAAATTGAGGGAAGAATTCTGTTAATCATCAAGAAATTCACTTTGCCGCTCCAAAGGTATTTCTGTTTTTTGTTAACTGTGGAAAGTCCCTTGTCTTTCCCTGGTAATGGAAGTGGAGTTGTGAAAAACATTTGGGTCGTTGGATCAGGGTGTGGAAATACGAATGAGCCAACAAGGCACAAAAAAGCAGGCAGCTTTTAGTTTCAGTTTCATATTGACAGTGCCACCACGTGAAGTGTTTTGTAATTTGTTTTTATCCTGTTTCTTAGCTCTACCATCAAAATAAGCCTAATGTTTTTCTTGATTTTTTTCTCTCACCCTACTCTGGCCTCATTTTCTCCCACCAGTCAAATAATACAGAATAGAGCAGGCAGTTTGGTAGAATGAAATGATTTTTTTCTTACTTTTTCAAACGAGCAGACTGGGAACATAATGAAAATTTCAGATGCAGCATAAAGTACGTATAACTAATAACAGGCAGAGTGAGTATTGGAACAAAGAAAGAAAAAAGACAACTGTCCTTTCACAATGATCATCACTTCAGTGAGTCTGAAAATGTACAACGTACAAAAAAAATGTAAAAAGAGCATCAGGAAATTCATTTGTCAGCCTTTAAAGAATGCTTGCTTTTTTGGTTTGTTTCTAGTCACAAAAGCCCCTTGTCTTTCCTTGTCAGGAAAGAGCGAACATCCATCCATCCATCCATTATCCAACCCGCTATATCCTAATCCCAGCCAACACAGGGTGCAAGGCAGGAAACAAACCCTGGGCAGGGCGCCAGCCCACCGCAGAAGAGCGAACACATTTGGATTAAAGACACGATGAAAAACGTGACTAAAATGGCTGCAGAGTAAACACTTGGTGTTTAGTTTTAGTTTCATTTTGAATGATTCATGCAGCTACTTGGATATGTGAACCTGTTTGCCTTTAGTTGCTTCTCCCAATTTGGCTGATTTCTTGTAAATGTCTCCAGTTAAGTGTTTTTGGGGCACACTTATTTATGAAATTGTGACCTACTTCTAGCAGGCTGGTTCCTTTGAAAAACCACAGCCACTTGGCATCCCTGCTTTGTTTTCCTCTCCAATTTTGAAAAAAAAAATTATTTGAGAGACAAATTCTCCAGGAAATCATCAATTTATATCAGCTACTGAAGAGTTAGCCATTACAGTATGTTGTTTATGATAAAAAAGTGCTGTTTTGGATTTGTACACTAACACATAGTTACAGTGTCTGTAAAATGTATTCATCCTCTTGGAAGGTTTCAGATTTTATTGTTATAGAATATTGAATTACAGTGAATTCAATTTGGCTTTTTTGACATTGATCAACAGAAAAAATGCTCTTTAATGTCAAAGGGAATCCAGATCTGTGCAAAGTGCTCTAAATTAAGTCCAAATATAAAACACACAAAATAACTTAAGTATTCACCTCCTTCAAGTCAGTATTTAGTTTATTTATTTCTGACAGCCATGAGTCTGTGTGGTCAGGCCTCTGTCAGCTTTGCACATCTGGACACTGCAAATTTTCCCCTTTTTTCTTTGCAGCAACCTTTATCAGCTTTCATGGGGATCGGGAGGTGAACATCTTTTATCAAGTCCAACCACAAATTCTCAATTGGACTGAGATCTGGAGCCTAACTGGATCACCTCAGGAAATTACTACTGTTGTTTTGTAGCCATTACTGTGTAGCTTTGGCTTTATTCTTTAGGTTGTTGTCTTGCCAGAAAACAAATCCTCTTCCAAGGTGCAAGTTTCATGAAGACTGAATCAGGATTCTCTCTAGAATTTCTCCTTATTTTGCTCATTTGCTTGACCCTTTAAACCTCACAAACCTTCCTGGTTCTGCTGCAGGGAGGAATCTTCACAGTCACAGTAATTCTGTGACTATGAAAACCAATCAGCTGCATCAGTGATGACTTAGGGGTTGACTATATATGGGATCAATTATTTTGTGTTATACTGTGCATCCGGAAAGTATTCACAGCGCATCACTTTTTCCACATTTTGTTATGTTACAGCCTTATTCCAAAATGGATTAAATTCATTTTTTTCCTCAGAATTCTACACACAACACCCCATAATGACAACATGAAAAAAGTTTACTTGAGGTTTTTGCAAATTAATTAAAAATAAAAAATTGAGAAAGCACATGTACTTAAGTATTCACAGCCTTTGCCGTGAAGCTCGAAATTGAGCTCAGGTGCATCCTGTTTCCCCTGATCATCCTTGAGATGTTTCTGCAGCTTAATTGGAATCCACCTGTGGTAAATTCAGTTGACTGGACATGATTTGGAAAGGCACACACCTATCTATATAAGGTCCCACAGTTTACAGTTCATGTCAGAGCACAAACCAAGCATGAAGTCAAAGGAATTGTCTGTAGACCTCCGAGACAGGATTGTCTCAAGGCACAAATCTGGGGAAGGTTACAGAAAAATTTCTGCTGCTTTGAAGGTCCCAATGAGCACAGTGGCCTTCATCATCCGTAAGTGGAAGAAGTTCAAAACCACCAGGACTCTTCCTAGAGCTGGCCGGCCATCTAAACTGAGCGATCGAGGGAGAAGGGCCTTAGTCAGGGAGGTGACCAAGAACCCGATGGTCACTCTGTCAGAGCTCCAGAGGTCCTCTGTGGAGAGAGGAGAACCTTCCAGAAGGACAACCATCTCTGCAGCAATCCACCTATCAGGCCTCTATGGTAGAGTGGCCAGACGGAAGCCACTCCTTAGTAAAAGGCACATGGCAGACCGCCTGGAGTTTGCCAAAAGACACCTGAAGGACTCTCAGACCATGAGAAAGAAAATTCTCTGGTCTGATGGTCTGCATGACACCTCATACTTCACATGAGGGTTCACCGTGACTGTGCGCCTGTTCACAAAGTTAGGTCCACAAAGACTTGGAGGAACTTGACTGGCCTGTACAGAACCCTGAACTCAATACTACTGAACACTTTTGGGATGAAATAGATTGCCATTTGTGGGCCAGGTTGTCTCCTGTAACATCAGTACCTGACTTCAAAAATGCTCTTTCAGCTGAATGGTTACAAATACAGTATAGTATATATATATATACTATATAGTGTATTTTAGGAATACAATTTCAATTTAATGGTGAAGAGGGTTCAGAAAGAAAACAAAATAGTAAGTAATAAAACATAAACATAATAATAATCTATTCATTTAAATGTTACTAAAGAAGAATAAATAAACAGCACATTCACTACACAATATTACAATTTAGGAAAAAGCTTGAGATGATTTTTCATTTATTTTAATTGCATACAGTAGATTATCAACTGCTGATAGAGAGTAATATAAGTTACCTAAACTTTTAAACAAATTGCATTTTCTTTCTGCAAATTTGACTGACTACAGTATATGAGTTAGAAATAGAGCAAAGTAGCCTAAACACCATGCACTAAAACAGTTGACTTTATGACGAGTAGAGAATATGGTCATGACTGTTACTTCTGGTCCATCATTCTACGGGAGGCATCGTGGCAGTTGTCTATTAAGAGATTGTAATAACTGCCTCCAGCTTTTACAAAATCAGAAACGGTCCTTGTCCCTTCGAAATCTTTAGTTTCAATTACCTGAAAGAAAGCAAATAGGTGATATAAATAAATCAGTCACAACAGTTATTTATTCAGACTTTTGATCCCCACCTAGAAACTTGAGCTCTACGCCTTCTACTGCTTTGGTAGCAGGAGGCCATGAGGACAGATCTACACTTCATTTTGCAGTATCAAAGTTAGTGTTCAGATCTAGTAAATAATGGTTGGGACAATGAGCCTCAAGGTTACCATTTCTGCACTTTGTTACAACTCATGAAATTGCTAAATGAGATCTTACACTAGCAACCCAATTGACATTCGGTGAAATGTTTTGGGCCAACATCAAACCATATTAGATTACATACTTTGTTATCACCCAACATTTTGGCAGATTGTGAATTTATATGCAAACGACCCAGAAACAGTTGCTAAGCCAAAACCAGACTTTTATCTCAAAGAGCAAACACTGTCCACCAAAGCCTTCCCAGTCTAATCTAACAACCAGCAAATCCTCTACACATATCCAGAAAGTGTAATGAATTTCTTTTCTTTTTATTCTCTGAAGCATTTGTCTGTAGGAGTTTTTTTTTTACTTATTTTCTTGGATTTGACATACTTTGTTAATCCCGAAGGGGAAATTGTCTTTTAGATTGAGCTTTGAGGGTCAGAGTGCAGGGTCAGCCATTGCAAATCACCCCTGGAGTGATTTTCAGGTTAAGGGCCCTGCTCAAGAGCCCAGCAGAGTAGGATCTCTTTTGGCAGTAATGGGATTTGAACTGGCAACCTTCCAGATACCAGCGCAGGTTCTTTTACTATGCAGAACCCATTTCCCTCATTTATTTTATGATTTAATCTCACTTTATGGTTGATGAGTTATTTTTATAATCTCCCCCAGCACCATGTTATTATTAATTGCATACCACAAATTTTGCATTTCTTTATCGATTGTTACAAGGTTGTTGCTAAAGACATGTGACCTGGAATGCACAGCACATGATGTCACTTTATGATCGGACTACTTATTTAATTTTCTTTGCATGTTTTTCTTTGTTTTTTATTTTTTCCTATTTTTGTCACTTTGATATTTTTAGAGTTCTGATACTTATTTTTTTTAGATGCAGATAATCAATTTTCATTAGTTTTTTTGTCAGAATCTTACTTTTGCATGTTATTTTATTTGCGTCATTATTTATTATTGCCATGTTGTTAGGGGCAGCTGTCATATTTTCAGGGGCATGCCATCAGAGGTCATGACCTTTGATTAATAATAATAATAATAATAATAATAATAATAATAATTCATTTCATTTATATAGCGCTTTTCGGATTAATGACTTGACGGGTCTAAAGGTTGCTCAAAAATGTTTTCTTCCTTATTCTAATTGATTTATTATAAGACCCTTAAAAACTTATTTTGTTAAAAACTTCCTTTTTTCTAAAAGTTTTCTCTGGTTTTGACTCTGATGTCTTTGATTTTTGCCCCACAAATTGTCTTTACAAATGGTGCAACTGTATTCAGGGTTTTTCAGCTCTATTGAGCTTTTGATTCTTTTCTCCTGGTTATTTTTTAATTAGCTCTTACTAGTACTAAGAGAACAGCTAATGTCTTTAGGTTGCTGCTGTAAATATTTCTGGTTGTCCAAAATTGTGGATTCAAAACCAAACTTAGTGTGCAAAAAATAACAAGACAGGGTGTTCCTGGATATCTTTACTTTTGAAACTTTGAGTATAATTCTGGTTTAGCATCTTTTCATTAATAGATCATTAATCATTTCAGTAATAGGAACTTGGTACCAATTTCTGGGCCTGTATTTTGACTTCACTTCTTCTCCTGATCCCTTAATGAAAACTCTAACTTTATTTTTCCATGGGAGAAGATATAGCATATTTGTATGTTAGTAATAAAGAATACTTATTAACTAAATAACAATCTAAAATGTATGTATCACCACCAAAGCTTCACCTGTAAGGCTCAAGTTGCAGAAATATAGAAACAAGGGGTCTGCTTCTCATTCACTTCTCCTACCACATGCACATCAAATGAACTTTAAAGATATCACACATTAGATATTTGTATTTGCCAGTTAGATCACAAAATGAGCCATATTTTGCAATATGAATAGTTTTAAAATAACATTTTGACAGTGAATTATTGAGATTGAAGGATAAGTGTGCAGGAAAATGAAAAAAATAATGTGCAAACTTTTAGATGTGGAATCATTGTGAGGAAAATCTCCCTTCCCACCACTGGCTCTGTTAGGAGAACTTAAATCAGAAATCACAGGGTACCATAATAGGGCGCTAAGCTCTCAGTGATGCCCACAGTAGTCTTCTGTCATCAGGAAAAAGCCATTTCTTCTAGCCTGATGCACTCTAACCTCCTTTCAGACCATAGATGTACCCCCAGGTGCCAAAATTGGTATCTTTTTCCCTTTCAATTATTAATCAGTGAGAGCACCTCTTCTTGAAAAATATGTCACATTAGTTCCTGAGTATGAGTGGCAGAAGATGGAAAATGTAGGCTGAATCAGAATCCAGTAAATACGTATGGCATGATTGATTTTGCAAACTTTCTTAATGGGGGCAACTAGCATTATAGTTATGAAGGAGCAAAAGCCAATCAGAAAGCAGAAATTCTTATAATGTTATAATTAAATGATATATGGAAGGCAAGTCTGTCATTTAATTTGCTTCAGAAGGGGAGAATCTTCAGCCCTTTGTCCTTAAATAACATGATGAATGCCATATCACAAACTGGTGCAAGTACAATGGCATCACTACAACAGGAAAGTATCCTGGGAAACCATCATGAGACACATGATGTCACAAAAATCACATGAAAAATTAAAAATTCACTTCAGAGTAAATCACACACAGGGTAAAAAAAGCAAAATCAAAAACAGGTATCACTCCTCTCCTCAGCCTAATATTGGCTTCCTTCTGAGACCTGCCTGGTTCTCTATCATCCAGGTGCCATCCTTGCCTTTCACAACCCCTTGCCAGCTAGACAGACAAATGCAATACATTTATAACAATAGAAAATATCAGTCTGTCTCGTCCAGTGCCTTATCTGTAGGGATTCACCTTTAGGTTAATAAACTTTTTCTCAAGAGATTCTGGTTTTATCACATTATCCAAATTAACTGGTAACCCTGAACTGGCTGGGTGTGGGTAAATGTGGATGTGTGTGCCGTGCTGAGGTTCTGGCTTCATGTGACCTTAAGCGGGGATCTTCACTCACGGCCCTGAAGGCCTCAGTGGCTTCTGATTTTCATTCCAACCAGTTTCCTAATCAGAAGACAGTCCTTAACGATAATGAAACAGGCCATTTAACTATATTTCTTGTTAGTTTTTTCAATCATCCAAAGCACATTTTAATTATGTTACAGAGATACCTTTTCTAAGAACACTATTTATATGTTTTGTGGACCAAAATAGATTTGCACTTCACAATCCTCCTCTTTTGTCTCTCATTTATTTGTAAACATTTTATCAGCATTGATACTTTGTGATGAACAATCACCATTGCAAAAGGAACCATTATTAACCAAGGCCAGTTAAGAAAACAGGAAACAGTTAAAACATAAATACAGCTGCTTAAAACTAACATAGGCAATTAAGGGTTCTGAATCATAACAAGTGAATTAACTAATATTAAGTCCAAAAAACTATTTCTTTAGTAGCAAGTAAATGAGTACTGATTAAGAAATTTGTTGAAGTGAGAGCCTGCAGCAACGTTGGCCTTCCAGGATCACGAGTGAGGATTCCTGCCTTGAACTGAAAGAAACAGATTTACAAAATTGATTTTTGTGTTTTGTTTTGCAGTTTGTCTCTGAAATGTATTTTCTGCAATTTGCCACTTTTAAGCATATTTCATTCAGCCTTGAGTACCTTGCATCTAAATGTTCTCAGCCCTATTCCTCAGGAGTTCACCAAATTCTTACCTTAAGATCAATTCTTCTTGGCATTAAAACAAAAACTAAATTACTTCCTTTATATATTTAGGTCTTCCACCCAGATACTTGCCTTCCACTCATGACTCATGTGTTTTGCATCTACTACCACAGTCTCTGAGCTTTTGCCATATCCAGATCCCTTGTGAATCAGCCACTGACTTCCATCGCTCAGTGTAACTCTGCATAACAAGTACAAAAATATACAGTATATTATTGGGGTCTATGGGGATGAATCTTCCCATTTTTGCAAACCAGAAAAATTAAAATGTTTAATTTAATCACCTTATAACACACACCATTCACCCTTTAAATTAATAAATTGTTTTTATCAGTTATCCTGTCTGATGCTGTCCTCTTACCTAATTAAGCAATACTGTGTAAGATATGCTGACGTGCACAATGGCAGTAGACAGAGCAGGTTTAGGAAACAGAGTTGAGATCTGACCGTTGTGCTTTTTATTGACCACTGGCTGTGAGGGTCAAGTCTCATGGGTCTTTTCACTATCTATCAGGCATTATTGCTAGGTTCATACCGGAGACCACTCTGCGGTCAAGGCCATGTGACAGATTGAACAAGCAATATCACTATAGCCATGTGCCACTCAAAATGCAGGCCAGGGAACATACTTTAGATTATTAACTCTTCTGGTCGTCTATGGGAAAGCCAGACCCTGCCATTTGCTTTTAGCTTAACTTTCACTGAGAGAAGCTGTGTTGTCACAATCATCAAACAAGTTAGACAATGTATGCATGGCGTAACATTCAGGTTTGTTCAGCGAATAAGTTAACTGCTATCAAAGTTGGAACATTTCACGTGTGTTATTTACTTCACTCAGGATTCAGTTATCACATATTTGTTTGTTAAATATTTTTTGTAACAATGAGTCATATTCCAAAATAATAGCAATAATTGAATACAATTGAATTCAATTACATGTGTTAGTAGACTACATTAACTATGTGTCTTTTACCAGCACTTTACAAAGTTAAAAATGAATCTTAGATAGGCTTGTGGTGGTTAAATAGTAGATTCCAATTCAAGTCATGTGAAAATGGTATAGATTGATGTGTGTTGGTAGTCTAGAGTCTCTGAGTGACTGTTTTTAAATTCTCCTAAATATAACCTTTGTAAAAATATATCCAATAAAGTAGTATCCAATAATTAGCTATTAAAAAATAATTATTAATACAAAATGACCAATACTACCATAAAATTGCTGTCAATATTACTAGGTGAAAGAAGAAAAGCAACTGAAATAAGTTTCCCAAATAGCTATTAATATTAATTAAACAATAATCTGTCAAATTTTATAAAAAGGTAAGAACTTATAAAGGAACTGATTTATTCTATAACAGGAATATGAAAGGTGACAGTAATCTCAATAAGGCTGAAGAATAAACTTTGAATATAGTGGCCAGCGTGGTCCGATCTTTTACCCACTGATCAACTGCAGTTCCATTTCCAGGGGGTCTGTAGGATTTGCAGGGTCTTACCCACCTCTGTATTTGTCGTGTGGTAGTTACAACTGTGGCAGCGACATTTTCCTCCTGCTTTAGGTAAGTTAACTAATTGAGTATTAAAAATGTCACTTCTCCGGAAATAGATGGAAAGGGAAGGCATAAATAAGACTACACTAATTGAACAAGATTTTCTGCATATTGTTTTTTGCAAAGAACTGACACTATCAACTTGTAGCTAAACAAAATTTGAACTAATTAATTATCGGGGAAGGGTGTAGCTGCCCTAACTGATATAAACTTAGGACCTGTTTAGCAATGGCAGTGGCGTCTTGCACCCAGCCCCAGATATACATGAACAATCATGGCAAGCCCTTAAATTTCTTGCCCATTATATATAAAATAGCCCCATAATATTTAAGATACATGTACAATTCACATAAAACCCCAAGAGGGACAGACGTTTTACACATACATGAGTCACGCGAAACCCCGCTATTCAGGTTTTTATTTATGTGTTCTTGTGCGCACATGTTCTGCCCGGCATTTGACTCACTTCCATTGGGCATTCGAGTGGCAATCAGAGGAGTAAAAGAGGAAAATATACAAAAAACTAAAGTTCAAGAAGCCACTGTCATGGTAAAATTGAAACTGTACGGTAATGTTTCTCTGTTTTAAGATGGATGAGTTTGCAAATTTGTCAATGGTTTCAAAGGGAGATTTTGAAATGTAAATTAAAATGTCACAATCTGTTCAAGATATCTCAATGAAAATTGAACTGTCTTCAAAGCCACATGTCTACAAAATTGGTCCACTGGGGAACAAGTTGTTTCATGCGAACGGACAGAGAGACAGACATGGGCTATTGCAATAGTGTTTTCTCAATTATATGCAAACGTTCCTAAAAAGAGCAGAATGTTAGAAAGCTGCAAGAAGTGGTAGATAAGGTCACAAATGAAAACACCAAACCCCAATGCACAAACTAAATCTTAAAGTAAAACAAAAAACAAAAATGATAACTAGAATGATTTCGAGATAGCTAAATTCACCACAAGAATGCACACAATATCCGGAAACAGGACAGCAGGATCAGCAAACCCCCATCTTAAAGCCATCCTGATATAATCACAGATCAGAATTTATGATCATCACTAACAACGAGCAAAATGAATTTGTGCAAAATTGAATTTACAACAAAACTCTGTGCTTCTCTTAGGAAAAAAATGAAATAAATTTCATTTAACTTCCAGCAAACTTTTTTCATTTAAGGAGCACTGAAATTTCTTTACACTTTAGTTTTTTAGCCTACAAGAGTACTGTAATGCACTTCTAACTATACTACCTAAGAAAGACATCAATTGGTTGCAGTTAATTGAAAATGCATCAGCAAGAATCTTAATCTTTAAAAGATAATCCGAGCACATCATAGCAACATAACATTGGTTACCTGTGTTTTTTCTAATTGATTTAAAATACTATTATTGGTATGTAAAGCTCGGCGTTATGTTGCTCTCTCTTACATTTTGATTGCCTGTCACCTCACATTCTGAGTCATAACCTTAGATCTTCTAATAGTGCGTGACAGATGCTATCTGGGAACCTTACCTGGACGGGACATCCACAACTTGGAAGAACCAGGGGAGATAGCATACGCAGAGTATTGTCTCCCCCGAATCGCTAGATGGCAGCCCTCTTGGTGGGCTACTTGCCACAACTCTGAGAGCCAGAGTCGGGAGGAGGAGGACAAAGCTTGTGGAGAGAAGCCAGAGAAGACAGATTGTTTGCTGTGCCAAATTGTACTTGTGTGTGTCCTGTGGGAAACTCTTTCCCGAAAGAGTTTCACACAAATAAAAATCCTCTTGTTTGTTCCCAACTTATGACTGGGTGTTTGGAGAGCTGCAGCGTCCCCTGCTGACTATAAGTTGTATTCTTTTTATTCAAAGAGCTGAGCATAAAAGGAGTGGGGAGGCAGCTATTTAAGGTTATCCACAAAAAGCTAAAATACTTTACATACAGAGATACACCAGACTATTACCATGGAACATTTTAAAAACATTTTTAATTTGGCTTTCTCATAGCTGCATTTTATTTCCATGTCCTATAGTTTATATATGTACTGAAATATTAAATACTTTATTGATTTGCAACCACTATTAACCTCTAATTTTCATTATTTTCTTTTTTGTTTTTCTGTTGTGGAGTTTATCTTTTCAAAGTACTGTGCTTTCTTGCTGAAATAAATGTGGATACTCCAATTATTGATGAGAGCCACTGAATCAAATCTTCTAAGATGGAGCTTGAAAAACAATAGAAACTACTTGAGCACAATTACGTTAGGTCGAATGCCCAGTGTCAGCTGGGTGGGGTTTGGACCTTGAATTCTAGGAGATTTTGTTTATATCGACAGAATATCACCAGCTGATTTTTTTTTTTTTTTTACATTTTCTGATCTCCCTGACCATCTGACCATAGCATCAGACTTATCATTATAATCATGAGAGACTTAAAAATGAATTCATAATTAAGGACTATACTTTATCTGTTACTGGTATATCTGTATGATTTATGTGTGAATTGATTTATCCTTATTTACTATTTTTTGTATTTAATTTATCATATTTACTATGTGGATTTTAGTGATGGCCGATATACATTTTTAATCTCATGTTTTCACAAGGAAAAGAGCTAACGAAGTTTATGTTTTCATGGAAACTGGCAGTGAAGAGTACTGGACAACAGGAAACAATATCAAAATGTCCATGAAAAAAATCTCATGTTACTGTTGTTGCATAATCCGTATCAAGTCATCCAGTTGTATGCTCAAAATGATCAAAATGCATGCATCTTCTGCTAAAATTTTGTTAAATCAATTCCTCCGGTAAAACCAAAGTAGCCCATATCAGCAAATATCAGAAGAATGAACTGGGCTCAGATGAATGTCTGAAACTAATAGAGGCAATTACCCAAATGCCATGGCATTATATTTTATTTACCTGACCCCTGTGTGGCTCACTGGTCCAGCTGTACCTGTCAATTTCCATTTCCAACTTCCCTTCGGCCTTTCCATTCTCTCTGCCATGAAAACTTTGGAGTTATATAGCTCAGTAAGTTCTGACTTTGTTCTAATGTCATAGTCAAAACTTCCACCACCTGCAAAAGAAAATTTAGGTGTCTGGTAGTTGACTATACAGAAAACACTGAAAAATCAGGCATGCATTCTCAAAGTAACTCATTGTTACATACACATCTGAGAGAAATGTTTTTAAATTCATCCTAGACATTCTAAAGATCTGACTTATCTTAGTGAAGTGAAAAAGTTCACTTACTTAGTACCTGAGAAGCACAATGCATAGTATGATCCAGTTTAGGCGTGTTTGTTTAAGTATTTTATCTATGATCAGGCAACTGACCACAAAGAAATAAGCTGAAATGATTTAAGTGACACACAGCGGACCCCCGTGACCCTGTGTTAGGATATAGCAGGTTGGGTAATGACTGACTGACTTAATACTGAGTGCTGCAGCCTCCCATCTCCCGGGCCTTTATTTAAAATCCCAGTACCTGTTTCAATTCTCTGCTGGGGGTTTTGTTTGTTTCCAGCACTCCAATGGTGTGCAGTATATGGAGACTCTAAATTAGTTGTGTGAATTTGTGTATGTGGTGGACTGCACCAATGCTGTCAGGATAAGCCACATGTGGCAGCAGCCCAGTATTGGACTGTGTTATTTCAGAAGATGAATGGATGAAAGTTTAGTCGCTACCACCAAGAATGACCTGTGTATTTATTGATCATTACTTAAAAATATGCATGACTTTTTTTTGACAATTCCAATGGAATCCCCTTCCCTGTCACTGTCGATATTGTACTTTAGGTTCTCCTTATGTCTAAGTGGGATTTCTCATCCACACTGGTTTCTTCTCATATGCTAATGATAGTTGTGTTAATTTGATGGCCTGACATATGTGTCTAAATATGCCCTGACATCCTGTCCTTGGGTGGTCCTTGTCTTATAGCTGAGGTCCTTAAAGCTCTATACTGGAAACAGCAAGCTTATAAAATGGTTAAATCATTACATGTTTTGATCTAAAGCTAGTCTGACTTGTGTATTTGGCATTTTGAAACAAAACAACAAACTGAAATATTCAGTGTGGCTCAACAGTTTCAGATCAAGCAGCTGGTAGGCAAACTGCCTTATACGCCGAGTTGTTGGACTGTGACTGAAAACCGCAATGCTGCCCATTCAGATCCAACATCCCACTAACTGTGGCTTCCCGAGAGGGATGAATAACCTGGAGTGACACTGTCATGCAGTGATTAGCACTGTTATTTTACAGATACATCATCCTGGGCTTAAATGCTATGACGGCCATTAAGTTTACAAGTTCTTACCATGACTTCATGGATTTTCCTGCCGCATGCCCCAAAGCATTGTCTGTTAGATTAAAGCTATACCATACCAGCACCAAGAATTAGATTGATACATTTCAGGCACTAAATGGAAGCATGTAGTTGGCTAAATAACCCCTTGTACATTATGATTCCTAAATAAGTATGTATATATATAAGTATGTGCGTCTTGGGAACTGCATGTCTGACATTGTGGTCAGCAACACAGGAGCGCCACAAGGGACTGTACTTTCTCTGATCCTGTTCAGCCTATATACATCGGACTTCCAATACAACTCGGAGTCCTGCCACGTGCAAAAGTTCGCTGATGACACTGCTATCGTGGGCTGCATCAGGAGTGGGCAGGAGGAGGAGTATAGGGACCTAATCAAGGACTTTGTTAAACCACCTACACCTGAACACCAGCAAAACCAAGGAGATGGTGGTGGATTTTAGGAGGCCCAGACCCCCCATGGACCCCGTGATCATCAGAGGTGACTGTGTGCAGATGGTGCAGACCTATAAATACCTGGGAGTGCAACTTGATGATAAATTAGACTGGACTGCCAATACTGATGCTCTGTGTAAGAAAGGACAGAGCCGGTTATACTTCCTTGGAAGGCTGGCGTCCTTCAACATCTGCAATAAGATGCTGCAGATGTTCTATCAAACGGTTGTGGCGAGCACCCTCTTCTATGCGGTGGTGTGCTGGGGAGGCAGCATTAAGAAGAAAGACGCCTCACGCGTGGACAAACTGGTGAGGAAGGCAGGCTCTATTGTTGGCATGGAGCTGGACAGTTTGACATCTGTGGCAGAGTGACGGGCGCTCAGCAGGCTCCTATCAATTATGGAGAATCCACTGCATCCACTAAACAGTATCATCTCTAGACAGAAGAGCAGCTTCAGTGACAGACTGCTGTCACTGTCCTGCTCCACTGACAGACTGAGAAGATCGTTCCTCCCCCAAACTATGTGACTCTTCAATTCCACCCGGGGGTGTAAACATTAACATTATACAAAGTTATTGTCTGTTTTTACCTGCATTTTTATCAATCTTTAATTTAATATTGTTTTTTGTATCAGTGTGCTGCTGCTGGAGTATGTGAATTTCCCCTTGGGATTAATAAAGTATCTATCTATCTATCTATCTATCTATCTATCTATCTATCTATCTATCTATCTATCTATCTATCTATCTATCTATCTATCTATCTATCTATCTATCTATCTATCTATCTAAGTTATTCAAAATAATTATTTTATTTTTTTGACAGTGAGGGGGCTGGCCAGTGATTAAGGCATCAGAATCAGAGTTTGGCAAACAAAAGGAGAGCATTCAGGCCCATAAGCTGGATCATTAGATGCTATGTCAGGCTGGCCTGATTTAAATTTGCAAATGTACTTAACAACATGTTGTTTTTATGTGGATTGGTAATTTAAAACCCTGGATGAAAATGACATGAACATAGGAAGACAATGAAAACAGTAACAAAGACATTGAACCAGAGTTCAAAAACTGAGAAATGCTCACTTGTAACAACAAAATCATTTCACTTACTTACAAATTATCAAATAGATTACCTAGCAATCAACTTCATTTTCACACTTTTAACATACCATGACACTCTCAAACCTACTTAATTTCGTTGCCATTCTCGGGAGCTGTGTTTAGTATGTTTTACTACATTACCTTGAAACTTCTGTCTCTTTACTTTGAAGCTTCCACCACAGGGCCCAGCTATGCACACACAGGTCAATTTAGAACTACTTGATAAAGTAATCTGCACATCTTTTGGATTGTGGGAGGAAAACCCTCCCAGACATGGGAAAACATGCAAACTCTACAAAGAGCAAGACATGGTATGGGTTTTGAACCCAGGATGATTTATGCATTAAGCAGCAGTGCTAACCATAGCAAGCAAAACAGCAGGAAATTGCTTAGTGACCCTTTCCTGTCCATTTCACATCCTCTCTTGGCAAGGCTGCCCACAAATCTAGGCCTCCTGAGTCAATAAACAGCAGCTTATCTAGTTGTGCTACAGCAGATCTCCTCCCTGAACTGAGCAAGTAGTCTTGACTTCTACTACAGCTGTGAGGGTTTTACATTATGCAGCAACAGGCATTCTCTATCCCCTCTATCCTACACGTGTCCCTACTCTCCCAAGCAATCCCAGAGAAGCTCCCATATGTCACCAGCTAAAAATCCCTCATGATCCTGCCCCTCTCCATTTCTCACCGTCATTTGGAGAGGCTGGTCCCGAACCTGGGACCTCCAAGCCAGTAAGAAATTGAGTGAAACTGAACATCCCCCATCACTAGTGAGAGGCAGCAAGCTCTTTCTTAAGCTCTGTTGGCCATCAATAGCTTAGTGTTAGTTAAATGATCAGAATCTCAGGACTAAATTCAGAAATGTCCACGAGATTGACCATACAATCCATTTAGAAAAAAAAATCACCCTAAAGCATTTAATCTTTTCCAAGCATGCATGCAATCATGACTCAAAATCCACTCTGGGTGAGCACTGTCAAAGATGACCGCTGCTCATAAAGCCTGCCTTGATGCATATCAGAATAAAAGATGAGATATGATGACCGCATAAAATGGCTTGCTTTTCAGTTTTCTTCCTTTCTGCTTGCAAGGAAGTCATATAAAGTGCAACAGTTTGATAGATAGATAGATAGATAGATAGATAGATAGATAGATAGATAGATAGATAGATAGATAGATAGATAGATAGATAGATAGATAGATAGATAGATAGATAGATAGATAGATAGATAGATAGATAGATAGATAGATAGATAGATAGATAGATAGATAAGAACTTTATTTATCCCGAGGGAAATTCTTTTGTCATATACATGCTCAGTGCAACAAGAGGAATAAAGATAAGGTAGTAAAGAGTTAAAAAGATCAGTAGTAATAGTGCAAACAGAATAACACAATAACTCTAAACAAAGTAACAAATAACTATAACTATAACTAATAGTTTGTATTATAACTGTATAACTAATTTGTGCAAAGCAACAAACAACTATAGCTAAAACTATAACAGATATAATAAAACAACAGATTATTATTGCAAGTGGTTATGAAAAGTGACTTAGTGTTTGTGCCATGAATAAATGAGATAGCAGCATGTGATGATGGGATGAAACAAACATTCAGTAACATACAGATGAGAAAATAAAAAAAACCGAATGAGTCCTAATGACAAAAATTCTGAAAAAGATCACCTACAGAATGAGGAAGAGTTATACAGTCTTATTGCCACAGGTAGAAAGGATTTCCTGTGGTGTTCGGTTCTGCATTTGGAGGCAATGAGTCTTTTGCTGTGTGTGCTCTGATGACCCATCAAGGAGGCGTGCATGGGGTGAGAGGTTTTGTCCATGATACCGAGAAGCTTTTTCAGCATTCTCCTCTCAGACACCTCCACCAGGTTCTCCAGTCTGACACCCAGGACAGAACCAGCCTTTTTAATCAGCTTGTTCAGCCTGTTGGCATCAGCTGTCTTCACCCCACTGCCCCAGCACACAGCTGCAAAAAACGCCACGCTCTCTACCACAGAGTGATAGAACATAGTCAGCATTTTCCTACAGACATTGAAAGACCTGAGCCTCCTCAGTAGGTAAAGCCGGCTCTGCCCTTTCTTGAAAACCGTGTTGGTGTTCTTGGACCAGTCCAGTTTACTGTCAATGTGTACCCCCAGGTACCTGTAGTCCTCAACCACCATAACATCCGTTCCTCTGATGGTGACAGGGGTGGGAAGAGCTTTGGTAAAAAAAGCTTTAATAAAACAGATTCTCATTCACCTCTCCTTCTCAAAACAATAACATTGTTTGAATATCAAACCTCTTCCAGATGATATTGACGCTTCAGTGGTGATTAAAAGCAGCAAACAGACGACAGCAACAGCAGGGTGAACGGAGATCATCCTGAAGCGTTAAAGAGCAGACGTGCAACCACAGATATCCTTCTGTTCTGTTCACAGCTCTGCTCTGACTTATAAACTTTCATGATGGCCCACTTCCCCCACCCCTTTGGCTCAATTAGTAGACTGGGCTTTCCACAAGTTATTTGAAAAATATGCCATTGCGAAATCTGGAAAAGTTTGTTCACTGTAATAAACTACAAGACCAATATTTTTTATACATTGCTACATTCAAAATAAAATAGCCTGTTTAAACTCTTCACATATCTAGTTTTAAATCTGATATGTTAACATTTTAAAAGACAAACAGGGGGCATATTTGAGGGTGGATCCTACCTTATGGCTCCAGAGCTCTAAGTTCCAAGACCCTGTCAATGGCTGTGTAGATTTTGCACAAACTGCCAATTTGTAGCCCCTTACCCAATTTCTGAATGATTTTATTAACAAAATGTTACTGTGTCTATCACTAGCTAGCATGAATTACATCCATAAAAAATGTTTACCACAGTTTCTGCATACAGGTAGTTTCCTCTGCATGGGAGGCCCATACCCCATTAACTTAGCATGTTTACAATCACCAAAATATATTCATGTTGAATTTTCTTAGGTAATTGGGCAATATCTAACTGCATATGTAGAAATGGACCCCATTGTTTTGGAAAGGCTGCGGAAGTCCTTTAAAACTGTTGTCGTACATGGCTGGGGGTCAGACCCGGCCGGGACGCCTGGAGAGACCGAGAGGTGGCATATTTGCCCTCCGGGCCAAAGGGGGCAACCACCCTGGAGTAGAAGAGGGCCAGGAAAGGGGAGCAGGGAGGCTCAAGTCCGTGGAGGCTTGTATCCACCTCCAGGGGGCGCCCCGAGCCTCATGGAGCCCGGGACTTATTTACTTCCGCCGCACCCATGGAGGACGATCCTTCCAGGGTCACCCGGAGTGCTTCCGGGTGCTCTCCTGACGCTTCCGCCACACCAGGACGTGACGTCAGGTAGAGCACCTGGAGCTCATCCGGATGAGGATAAGAGGGGCCGCCTCCCTCCAATCACCGAGCTGGAGTCGGAAGCAGGAGCAGGACGAAGCTCCTGGAGAGAGAGGACAGGTGGCCCAAGGACGAGGAGAGAGAAGGCCCAGGAGAAGGGTGACTGGGGCTAGAGGCACTGTGAGTTGTGCGGAACTGTGTTGTGTTGTGGAAAAGGAAAATAAAACAAGTATTTTGTATAAAGATGTGGTCTCCGACTGGTGGTGTCCGTGCAAATATCACACTGTAAATAATTGCCATATCTCACATCTTTCACAAAGTTGCAAGAGTGGGGTGCCCTCGTGCCAAGCATGTTTGATTGATTAACTCTGGCATTCCGAAACATGAGAAATCGAATGGGCAGCAGTTAAACGCTATGGAGAGAGAGAGAGAGAGAGAGAGAGAGAGAGAGAGAGGGAGCCAGTGTTTGGCAGTCAGGAAAGCCCCACAGTTTACAGGCATCACCTGAATAACATTAGGCGTCCACATAAGATATTTTTTGACAGGCAATGCAGCTTCCAGGAATTTAGAAGTTGAATGAGGTTGGGGTGGTACTAGGGATGCACCGATACTGAAACGGGTATCTGGTATCGGCCTCGATACCACATTTTCTAAAGTACTCGTACTCGTTAAAAGTCCCCCGATACCGGGGACCGATACCACGGTCTGAGAAATGTCTATGTTTGAGCGGCGTGTAAGGGGTTAATCACAGGCGCCGAGTGCCCGCCCCCAGACCCCGGCTGCAGCTCAGAGCGGGGAGAAGGCGAGGCGAGACATGTCAGCCGTGTGGAACTATTTCAAAGTGAATGAAGACGACAAAACAAAGGCGGACTGCAAATTGTGCTCAGCAAAATTGTCCAGAGGAGGCTCAAAAGGTAGCGCATTTAACACAAGTAATTTAATCAAGCACCTAAAATCCCAACACGACAACGAGTACAAAGAGTTTACCCACGCTTCTAAACCAACACAACCCACGCTGCAGCAAACTGTTGCAAGATGAGAGAAAATGTCCAGAGACAATCCACGTGCTGTGAAAATAACACAGGCAATTATCGAGTACATTGCATTGAGTGACCAGCCACTCTCGGAGGTAGAAAATGTGGGATTCCTGCGTCTCCTCCATGTTCTGGAGCCCAGATATGATGTCCCAAGCCGTCGCTACATGACTGACACGGAGCTGCCTAAACTACATGACTCCGTGAAAAAACATATCCACAGCCTACTGCAAGCCTCCTCTGCGTTTAGTTTCACCACGGATATTTGGACAAGCAGTGTTAGCCCTGTGTCGCTAATTAGCCTAACCTCCCAGTGGATAGACGAGAGTTTCTTGTTTTCTTTGTTAAATTATATGACTAAAGCTGTTACCTGTAAATTTAAATCATGTTTTTATTAAGTACTCGGTATCGGCAAGTACTCGGTATCGGCGAGTACTGAAATGCAAGTACTCGTACTCGTACTCGTTTTACAAAAAAGTGGTATCGGTGCATCCCTAGGTGGTACCAAATAAGAAGAAATGCCTTGTATTGCATTGTATGGAAAACTGCCAGCTTGATGTGGTGGTAATCAGCCAAAACACTTCCTTTTAAGACAATCATTTCACACAAGTATGTGATGAATACTTCATAACAGATGAAGAAGGTAAAAGAATTCCAGACAAAAGGTTGGCCATGTTTGAACAAAATCCCTTAGGATGTAAGCAATTTCCAGATTTCCAAAGAGTGCCAACACCAACGACACCAATGGCACACCTGGAATTAGTTGATATACACTTACCAGCCACTTTATTAGGTACACCTGTTCAACTGCTTGTTAATGTAATTCTCTAATCAGCCAATCATAACTCAATGCATTTAGACATGTAGACATTGTCAAGAAGACCTGCTGAAGTTCAAACTGAGAATCAGAATGGGTAAGAAAGGCGATTTAAGTGACTATGAACGTGGCATGGTTGTTGGTGCCAGACTGGCTGGTCTGATTATTTCAGAAATTGCTGATCTACTGGGATTTTCAAACATAACCATCTCTAGGGTTTACAGAGAAAGGTCCAAAAAAGAGAAAATAGCCAGTGAGCGGCAGTTGCCTGTGTGAAAATGCCTTGTTGATGCCAGAGATCAGAGGAGAATGGCTTGGTTCAAGCTGATAGAAAGGTAACAATAACTCTAATAACCACTTGTTACAACAGAGGTAGGCAGAAGAGCATCTCTGAATGCACAACACGTCAAACCTTGAAGCAGATGGGCTACAGCAATAGGAAACCACAATGGCTGCCACTCCTGTCAGCTAAGGACAGGCAACTGAGGCTACAATTCGCACAGGCTTAAGAAAATTGGACAACAGAAGATTGGAAAAACATTGCCGGTCTGATGAATCTCGATTTCTTCTGCAACATTTGGACGGTAGGGTCAGAATTTGGCCTCAACAACATGAAAGCATGGATCGATCCTACTCTCTATCAACAATTCAGGTTGGTGGTGGTAGTATAATGGTGTGAGGGATATTTTTTTTGTGTGTCCTTTGTATGACATTAAACTGCATCTGGCCCTGCAAGCGGTCCTCCAGCTTGCAAGGAAATCATGGGATTTGGCAGCAGGATTGGCACTCCAGCCACTGTAATAAAAAAAAAAAAAAAAACTTCACACAGCTCTGAAATGACAGAAAGGACTCCTTTTTGCTCTCTGCAGGAGTAGCTCGCATCACGAAAGGGATGGGGGAAAGCCCTCAGAAAAGTCGAAACCGTCAGAGAGCCAATGGGGTCAGGTTTGTCGGGAATCAGAACTGGTGTGAGAGGTGTCGCCTGCTGCACAGCAGCACTCGGGTCCCAATTTGAGGCGGCCCATCCGGGTAGGCACGTGGAACTTCTTGTCTATCCGGCATGATGATCATCTTCCTCTGCTCTCAGAGGAGCTGCGTAAAATCCACATTTCAATGGTGGCACTCTCTGAGGTGCGCAGACCTGGGACTGCACAGATCTACGTATGTAGGTGGATACAGCTTTAATTGGTCTGGTTGCTCTGATTGCTGTCATACTCGGGGAGTAGCTGATGCCATAGCGGATTGGCTTCTTCCGATGGTATCCGATGTCACTCCTTTCAATGAGCATATTATGAGACTCAGATCACGGCACTCTCTAGGTGCCTTGTCTGTTGTCTCAGTGTATGCTCCGACAATGGTGAGTGATGTCTCAGGTGAGGGGGACATTTTATTCACATCTTCTCCGTGAGGTGACACTCCTATGGTCATTGGAGACTTCAATGCAACCACTGGCACTGACAGGACTGGCTATGAGGATTGTCTCGGTTCCCATCAGTCTGGTGACCGTGGTGAAAGTTGCTCCATGTTCCTTGACTTTGCAAAAGTCGATTGTTGGACTTGGTACTGCAATACTGGTGGTGTGGTAAAGGAGATCGATCACATCGTTGTGGGCAGATGCTAGAGGCTCTTGCAAAACTGCAGTGTCTACAGAAGTGCCCAGTTTGTGAATTCTGACAACAGACTTGTTGTTGCTACTCTGAAGATCCATCTTAGGTCCAGTAGGCTACTACCTACTAGGAAAATGAGGCTGGACTTGGCCAGACTCCAAGACCAGGCTGTTTCTAACAAGTTTGCAAGCAGTTTGTGTGAGGAACCTGCGGATTTGGGTGCGACTGCCTATCCTAATGTGATGTGGGAGACCTTCCGTCACAAGACATTGAAGGTTGCTGAGGGTTGTGCTGGTGTTGCTGGTGTTCCCAGAAGGAGGTGTTTCATCTCGCAGGGCACCCTGGATATCATCGAAAGGAGCTGCAGTGCACGGCTTGATGGCAACTCTGGTCTGTACCGGGAACTAAGAAGGACAGCTCCAAGGGCTCTGAAGGCAGATAAGGAGGTGTTAGTTAGAGGAATCTGTGAGCAAGTGACACACCATCTGAGGTCTAGTGACCCACGTCCTACTTACAGAGGAATCGAAGCATTACGCATATCTGAATCTGATCCTCGGACAGTCGCAGTCAGGGCAGCTGATGGAAGGGTCTTTACGGAAGACAATGCAGTTGTGACCCGCTGGGAAGGGTGATCTCCTGGATTGCGGCAACTACAGAGGGATAACATTGCTCTCGGTGCTGGGTAAGGTTCTTGCTAGGGTTGTCCGCAATAGGATCTGTGATCAATTGCTCACCTACCGGCAACCAGAGCAGTCTGGTTTTATGCCTAAGAAGTCTACCATCGACTGCATCCTGGCACTGAGGGTTCTCATGAAGCACAAACGCAAATATCAGCAGAGTTTTTTTGCAGCTTTTGTCGATTTTCGTAAAGCGTTCGACTCAGTTGATCAAGCTGCCCTGTGGGATGTCCAGAGGCTTCACGGGATCCCCTCGAGGTTGCTCGATATCATGGCTGGCCTGTACACTGGTACTGTGAGTGCTGTGCAGAGTGGAGGCAGAACCTCTGTGTTTTTCCCAGTTGATTCTGGGGTTTGTCTGGGGTGTGTTCTTGCTCCTACTCTGTTCAATGCTTGCATGGACTGGGTGTTGGGCAGGGTTGTGGGGTCCAGTGGCTGTGGGGCATCTATTGGTGAAGAAAGATTAATTGATCTTGACTTTGCTGATGATGCTGTGATCTTCAAGGAGTCAATGGAGGCTCTGATCGGGGCGCTCGAGAGACTGAGCGAGGAGTCTGAGTGTCTGGGCTTGCGAGTGTCCTGAATAAAAACCAAGATCCAGGCCTTTAATGTCCTCTTGGGCACAGCCATCAGCAGTGTGTCTGTCTGTGAAGAGAGTGTTGACCTTGTCAAGAGGTTTACTTACCTTGGCAGTGACATTCATGTCTCTGATGACTCTTCCTATGAAGTCAGTAGATGGATTGGGAGAGCATGGGGGGGTCATGAGGTCACTGGAAAGGGGTGTGTGGCACTCCCGATATCTATGCAAAAGGACGAAGGTCCAAGTCTTTAGAGTCCTGGTGCTTCCTGTCTTTTTATATAGTTGCGAGACATGGACATTATCCAGTGACCTGAGACGAAGACTGGACTCCTTCGGTACTGTGCCTCTTCGGAGAATCCTTGGGTATTGTTGGTTTGACTTTGTGTCGAATGAGCAGTTGCTCATGAAGTCCTGAATGAGGCACATTACCTGCATTGTGAGGGAGTATCACTTACAGCACTATGAGCATGTGGCGCGATTCCCTGAGGGTGATCCAGCTTGCAGGATTCTCATTGTTGAGGACCAGAGTGGCTGGACCAGACAAAGGGGTCATCCACATAACACCTGGCTGCGGCAGATAGAGGGTCATTTCCGGAGGGTGGGACTGGACTGCATGTCTGCCTGGGGGGTTGCCAACCAGGATCCCAAGCTGTTTCGTTGTGTGGTGGGTGTGGCAACGCACTGTACCAGTGCATGCTCCCTGACCTGACTTGACACTTTGGGCCCCTTAGCACCAATCGAGCATTGTTTAAATGTCAGTCTACCTGAGCATTGTTACTGACCATGTCCATCCATTTTTGACCACAGTGTACCCATCTTCTGATGTCTACATCCAGCAGAATAACACAACATGTCACAAAGCTCAAACTGATTTCTTGAACATGACAATGAGTTTACTGTACTCAAATGGCCTCCACAATCACCAGATCTCAGTCCAAAATGGAAGATTCACTACATAGATATTCATCCAACAAATCTGTAGCAACCGTGTGATGCAACCATGTCAATATGGTGATTGTAGTTGCGTGACAGTCATAAGCAAGAAATAATACATTTTTATTGTGAATGTGTTTTACCTTTCTGAGTTAAAGTATTAATATTTAGAAATTCTTTTTACTGCTCTGTTGCATATAATAAAAGAGAAATATTGGAAAATTGGCACATTTACAAAAATAGTTAAAGTACGGGGTCAGTAGCTTATTCATAAATTTGAGTACGATCAGATGATAAGATATTTGTTTACCAAGTTTAACAATCAAGAGGCCAATTACCAGGGCAAAGCTTTTGAAGAGTTCTTAATAGTAGAATATCTGACCTGTTTGGTCTTAGGGTGGCAATTCATTCCATGCCCAAGCACGTTTATCCACATGTAACCCCACTATGTGACATCATTTTATTTGATACTATTTGAGTTAAAAACAGGCTTTTATTCTCACCTTACACATGAACATGAATTATAGATAGCAAGAAAAGATGCAAATTCCTCTCTCAACATCATTTGTCTCTGTAAAAATCTTCCCATACGTGCAGCATGATCAACAGCAAAACACTGCACTGCACACTCAATTAATATGGTTATCCTGCTCTTCATAACTCCAAAAATGCCACAATGTTCAGATCCTGTTTTGGCTTTACATGAAGTTGTATGATCATGATGAAAGCGTGCCTTGGCCCAGAACGTTAAGTGCAGTGTAAGTGCAGGCCAGTGGGAGAGTACGGAGAGGGGACAATTGCGCTTGGGCATGGCACAGAACAAACAGTCCCTTGTCAGTACAGCTCCTTGCTATACTTTCCAACAATGCTTCTTCTAATCCTTGTTGCAGCCATTTTTGTCTCTTTCTTTTTTTCTGTCCACGTCTTCAGCCATGCCCCTCTTCTTCACTTCCGTAACAGAATTATTTCTTTCTTGCACCTTTCAATCCTACCCTTATTTTATTGCAGTGAGAGCACTAATAAAACTAAGAAATCACTATTACTTCAAGACATCCACCTCTTTCCTTCATTTCCTTTATTTAAATGTTTACCATGGGTTGCAATAGATATTAAGAGGTAATTAAATATTCAAATTTTAATGTACACATTGATGTGGAAACTGACACTTTTAGCAAATGTTTTACTTATTTGTTAAATTCAGTAGGATTTTGTCAGATTGTCAAAGGTCCAACTCATAATCATAACCACTACATTAGATTTAATTTTAACTTACAAAGTTGAAATTCAAAACTTAAATATTACTCCATTAAATGAAGTTATTTCCGATCAGTACTTAATTACATTTGACTTAGTCCTGCCCTTGCCAACACACTCCCAGATTAAAACAAAGACAGTGCGACATCTAGATTGTAATTCTGCTTCAAAATTTATAGATACTTTGAATAAGTCGAGTGTAATTGTGGTAAACCATTTAGATCCGTTAACATCAAATGTAAACGTGGAAAACAATTTAGATCAGCTAACATCACATTATAATGTGACCTTGAGAGATGCTCTGGACGCAGTGGCTCCCCTTAAAACAAAAGTGATCAAAGCACGTAGAAACTCTCCATGGTTCAATGACACTCGAGCTCTTAAATTAGAGTGTCAAAAACTGGAGCACAGATGGAGAACAACAAAGCTACATGTCTTTCAAATTGCATGGACAGAGAGTGTTAATAAATATAAAAAAGCCTTCTTTAAAGCTCACTCAGAATACTATTCTACATTAATAGATAGCAATAATAAAAATCCTCGGGTACTGTTTAGAACAGTGGCTAAATTAACAAATGGAAATTCAGATCAACAGTGCAAAATACCAACAGACTATATGAACTTCTTCAATGAGAAAATTAAAAATATAAGATCCCAGATCTCTGCATCACACTACAAACCAAATACTGACCCTGCCTCACATTGCATTCAGCACTTTAGTAATTTTAATCCTGTAACTGAGCAGGAAGGCTTAACTTTAATTTCTAAAATGAAGCCCACTACTTGTTCCCTAGATCCAATGCCAACAAAACTAGTAAAAAGTGCAATGGATGTTCTTGCAGCGCCTATTCTAAACATTATCAGTAGTTCATTATTGCATGGCACAGTACCTGATACACTAAAAGTGTCAGTCATTAAACCATTACTTAAAAAGTCAGACCTAGACCCACACATACTAAATAATTATAGGCCTATTTCAAATCTACCATTTCTCTCTAAAATACTAGAAAAAGTAGTTGCCAGTCAGCTTCAGACACACCTTACACATTACAATTTATTTGAGAAATTCCAGTCTGGTTTTCGCACTGGTCATAGTACAGAAACGGCACTAACGCAGGTTGTAAATGACATTCTGATATCCTCTGGTGAAGGAAACTCCGCTGTAATTATGTTGTTGGACTTAAGTGCAGCATTTGACACCATCAACCATTCTTTTTTACTGCACAGTCTAGAAAATGATGTTGGGTTTACAGGCACCGTGCTCGCTTGGTTTAGTTCTTACTTGTCAAATCGATTCCAATATGTACAGAAATGTGCTGACAGTACCCCATCATGATATACAGAAGTTCAATATGGTGTCCCGCAGGGCTCAGTACTGGGACCTTTACTGTTTTCACTTTACATGCTTCCACTGGGATCTCTCATTAGGAAACATAATGTTAATTTACACTCGTATGCAGATGACACCCAGTTATACCTTTCATTTAAATCAAATGAAGTTTCTCCGATGTTGTCTTTAATTAGTTGTGTTAGCGAATTAAAGGAGTGGATGAATGAGAACTACTTGTCTTTAAACACAGATAAAACAGAGATGTTAATTGTTGGAGGGAATGACGCTGATCATAACAATATTTTGTCATCATTTAACTCAGTTGGAATCCCAATTAATTTTACTGAATCAGCCCGCAATCTAGGAGTTATCTTTGACTCTAGCATGTTATTTAAAGCGCATATTGCAAAGCTGTCCAAAACATGTTTCTTCCATCTAAAAAATGTTAGGAAATTAAGGCGCTTTCTAAATAAACAGGATTCTGAGAAATTAATTCATGCATTTATTTCTAGTAGGATTGACTACTGCAATGCAGTTTTCACTGGATGTTCAAACTGTTCTCTATACAGCCTCCAGTTAATCCAAAATGCGGCTGCAAGAATTATTACAAGAACAAGAAAATACGAACACATAACTCCAGTTCTTAAATCCTTACACTGGCTCCCGGTTAAGTTTAGGGCAGATTTCAAAATCCTCCTTTTAACATATAAAGCATTAAATGGCCAAGGTCCGGCTTACTTGTCTGAACTTATCATGACTTACAAACCTGAGCGCACATTAAGATCTCAAGATGCCGGTCTGCTTATGGTTCCAAGGATTAATAAAATAACAGTGGGAGGTCGAGCTTTTAGTTACAGGGCCCCTAAACTGTGGAATGGTCTGCCTGCTACTATAAGAGATGCCCCTTCGGTCTCAGCTTTTAAATCCCGGCTGAAGACTCACTACTTCAGTTTAGCATATCCTGACTAGAGCTGCTGATTAACTGTACATACTGCATCTCTGTTGTTAGTCATTAGCACTAAAACATAAGTAACATGATAGTTAGAATTGGATTCTGTTTCTCTTCTCGGTACTCAAATGTGGCACTTGGTGCCATGGCCCACCTGCCAAGTTGTTTTGCCTGCCTAAGGTAAAGTCATCCCTGATGGAGGATCGCAGGAATCGTGGGAAAGAGGGGTCCTTTCATCGGATTGGCTGGCCCAGCACTGTTTCACCCGTGGAATGGCCAAATGGGGGTAGGCAGCTTGATGGATGAGGTCTCCAGGACTCTAAAAATATCCAAATCTTATTATATGATATCATCTACTGTTAAATTCTGCTCCGTACTTCTAAAATTTGTATTTATTTATTTGTTTATTTATCTTTTACTTCTAAAAAAACTTTTTATTTTATACTGTATTGAGGATTTGTTCTGTTCTGTGTATTGTATTGTATTGACCCCCTTCTTTTGACACCCACTGCACGCCCAGCCTACCTGGAAAGGGGTCTCTCTTTGAACTGCCTTTCCCAAGGTTTCTTTCATTTTTCCCTACTAGGTTTTTTGGGAGTTTTTTCTTGTCTTCTTAGAGAGTCAAGGCTGGGGGGCTGTCAAGAGGCAGGGCCTGTCAAAGCCCATTGCGGCACTTCCTGTGTGATTTTGGGCTATACAAAAATAAACTGTATTGTATTGAATTTCAAAAACGGGGTTTACCTCACATGCATTTATTGGTTACTTTGCAAAAAAAATTATTAATTGCTGATGATGTAGATCGCTTTGTCTGTGGTGAAATACAAAACAGAGAAACCTATCCTGAATTATGGTACAAAGTCATTAAACACATGTCTCACTGACCTCATTTAAAAGATTCAGCATATTGGGACTCCAAAGATTCCAAATATTGTTTTTACAGAAGTTCTGAAATAAAAGTGAAACTAATGAAATAGCAACAATTCAAAGAAAAAAAAATCTTAAAAGTGTTGTCCGGAAAACCAAACACAGGGGTTGGCGAGCGAACTGGCAGTCTGATGAAAGAATCTGGGTTTGGCAGATGCCAGGAGAATGCTACCTTCCTGACTGCATAGTACCTACCTGCTGCAAAGTTTGGTGGTCTGGGGTTGATTTTGCAGTGTTTGGGATAGACCCTTTTGGTCCAGTGAATGGTACTGGTAATGCTACAGCATGCAAAGACCTTTTAGACAATTGTGTACTTCCAACTTTGTGGTAACAGTTTGGGGAAGGTCCTTTTCTGTTCCACCATGTCTGTGCCCCTGTTCAGAAAGACAGGGCCACGAAGACTTGAAGGAACTTGACTGGCCCGCACAGAGCCCTGACCACAACACTACTGAACAAACACGGGATGAAAGGGTACGTTAATTGTGGGCCATGACCTCAAAAATGCTCTTTTGGCTGAATGGCCACAAATTTCCACAGACACACTCTAAAATCCTGTGTAAAGCATTCCCAGAGGAATGCAGGCTGTTAAAGGTGAGGGTGTTCAACATCATATTAATGCTCATTGTCATGCACAAGCACATAGTCATTCATTTTCAGGGCTTGATAGAGGTAAGCAATACCACCCCATATGAAGAGGAGGTGCTGTCACTAACTGTCCTTTCTCCTCCACCTGCAGTTCTGAGACGACTCCCAGCGAGGGCACCTGACCCCACCTGTGGTGCCTAGAGAAGGCCCTGTCCCTTCTGGTCAAAACACCATAAAGAGTGAAGTGCCCAGAAGGCGGCATCTCTTTTTGGACCTGAGCTTTTTAGAGGATGGATCTCCAGCATGTCCTAACTGTTTGCTACAAGTCTATGTCAGTGGCTGAACTGGCCTGTTTTCTTATGTGCACTGAAACCTTTTTCCTTTTTTTTAGCTTCTGTTAAATGAGGTTCTCTGGCTGGCATCCCCACTGTTCCCTGTGGAATCCTTGCATTTTTCTGGAGATTACACCATGGTTTTTGAAGTGGGAAGTCCAATAAACTCATATACAGTAGGTGTGATGTTCAGGTGTCCACAAACATTTGACAATACAGTATATTTTAGGAATTCAATTTTAGTTTAATGGGGAAGATTGTTTAGAAAGAAAACATATAGATAAGTAGTAAAACAGTGGGATGTTTTCATCCATAGAGGATAGACATCATATTCACTACACAATATTACAATTTAGGAAAAAGCTGATTCACTTTAATTGTATAGGTTATCAGCTGCTGATAGAGAATAAAATAAGCTTCTTACACTTGATTTACTTTCTGCAAATTTGGCTGATTACAGTTTATGAGTCAGAAATATAGAAAAGTAGACTAAATTCCTTGTAGACTGAAAACTTAATATCTCAAAAGTACTAAAACAGTTGACTTTAGGAGGAGCAGGAAATATGGTCGTGACTGTTACTTCTGGTCCATCATTTTACGGGAGCCACTATGGCAATTGTCTGTCAAGACATTGTAATTCCTGCCTCCAGCTTTTACAAAATCAGAAATGGTTCTTGTCCCTTTGATATCTTTTGTTTCAATTACCTGAAAGAAAGCAAATATGAGACATAAATAAAACAGTTACAAGATTTATTTATTTAGATTTCTATTCTCACCTAGAAACTTGAGCTCTACACTGTCTACTGCTTTGGTAGCAGAAGGGCATGAGGTCAGATCTATACTTCACTTTGCAATATCAAAGCTAATATCGAAGAGTGCTGGATAAATGTTGGATCTATAAATCACATGGATACCAGTTCAGTACCCACTAGTGAGTGGTTTTTATGATCCTTAGTGAACCACTTTGTAACAACTCATAAAATTCTAAAAGGAGATCCTACTCTAGCAATGCAAAACGACACTCGGTGAAATGCTTTGGACCAATACTAAACCGTTTTACTTTACATATTTTGTTATCACCCAGCATTTATACTTAAAAGCATTTGTCTAATCCCTTTTGTAGTTTTTACTCTGCAGTATCCATATCTCTCATTTATTTTCTGGTTTAACCTTACATTATGGTTGTTGAGTTGTTTTTACAATCTCCCCTAATACAGTGCTGTTATTTATTGGGCACTGCAACTTTTGCATTACTTTACTGCTCATTAAGGTTATTGCTAAGGACATGTGACCAGCAGTGATCTGCACATAATAATAATAATAATAATAATAATAATAATAATAATAATAATGATAATAATAATAATAATTTATTATATTTATAGGCGCCTTTCAAGGCACACAAGGACACCTTACAGAGCACATTAATAACAACAGTCACAACATAAAAATAATAAAATATTACAGTACAATATAACCAGAAAAAATGCAATAATAAAACTGAATTTAAATTTATCAGCTAAAATTGTCATTAATTATCATCAATCAGCAAATAACATGACATTACTTTTGCAACTGTTATGATTGGACTGCTTATTTCATTTTCTTTACGCACTTTTCTGTTCCAATACTTATTTTGCTTTTTTTTTTTGAATGCCGATTAATCTTTCTTTTTCAGTCAGAAGCTTATTTTTATTTTTTTTTGCACCATTACTGCCTCCATTTTGTTTAATTTTAGTTGTTGCCATTTTGTTCACCTGTTGTTAGGAGAAGGTCCCACATTTCCAGGGGCATGCCATCAGAGGTCATGACCTTTGACCAATGACTCAATGGGTCTAAAGGTTGCATGAAAAGTTTACTTCTTTATCCGAGTTGATATATTACAAAAATTCCTTTTTTCTAAAAGTTTTCTCTAGTTTCGAATTGTCTTTAGAAGCAGTGTAGCTGTATTCATAGTTTTTCAGCTCTCTTCAGCTTTCGACTCTTTTATCCTGAGTAGGCTACTTTTTAAACAGCTCTTCCTAGGTTTTACTAGCGGAACAGCTGAAGCCTTTTGGTTGCTGCTGTAAACTTCCTAATTGTCCAAAACTGCAGATTCAAAACCAAACTTAATGTATGAAAAATAACAAGATTAAGTGTTCCTGGCTACCTTTACTCTTAAAATTGAGTACAATTCTAGTTTTGCATCTTGCGGCAATCATTCAGCAAGAGGTAGTTGGTAAGGAATTCTTGGCCTATATTTTGACTTCACTTCTTCTCCTGATCCATAAATGAAAACTCTGCCTTTAATTTTCCATGGGAGAACATACAGCATATTTTCATGTGCATTGAAACTTAGTAACAAAGAACACTTATTAACTGGATAACAATATAATATTTATATATGCTCACCAAATTTCACCTGAAAGGCTCAAGCTGCATAAATATAAAAACAAGGGGTCTGCATCTCACTCACTTCTCCCACCACATGTACATCAAAACCCTTTAAAGATATCACACATGTTAAATATTTGAATTTGCCTGTTAGATCACAAAAGGAGCCATATTCTGCAATAAGAAGAGCTTTAAAATAAAATGTTGACAGCGAATTATTGAGATTCAAGAATCCATGATTGCTTAAGCAGGAAAATGAAAAAAAAAATAGATGCAGAAATGTTGCAAGGAAAATCCCCCTTCCCACCCCTGGCTCTGTTATCCATCCATCCCATCCATTTTCCAACCCGCTGAATCCGAACACAGGGTCACGGGGGTCTGCTGGAGCCAATCCCAGCCAACACAGGGCACAAGGCAGGGAACCAATCCCGGGCAGGGTGCCAACCCACTGCAGGACACACACAAACACACCCACACACCAAGCACACACTAGGGCCAATTTAGAGTCGCCAATACACCTAACCTGCATGTCTTTGGACTGTGGGAGGAAGCCGGAGCGCCTGGAGGAAACCCACGCAGACACGGGGAGAACATGCAAACTCCACGTAGGGAGGACCCGGGAAGTGAACCCAGGTCCCCAGGTCTCCCAACTGCGAGGCAGCAGTGCTACCCACTGTGCCACCGTGCCGCCCCTGGCTCTGTTAGGAGAACTTAAATCTGAAATTACAGGGCACCATAATAGGGTGCTAAGCTATCAATAATGCCAACAGTAGGTCTCCTGCCATCAGGAAGAAGCTATTATCGTCTAGTCTGATGCACTCTAACCTCCTGTCAGACCAGTTGCCAAAATTGGTATCTTTTTCTGTTAAATCGTTCAATCAGTGATTGCACCTCTTCTTGAAAAAATATGTCACAATAATTTCTGTGTATGAGCGAAGAGAAAAGCCAAGCAAAATGACACCTTTTATTGGCTAACTAGAAAGATTACAATATGCAACAAAGACAGAAAATGTAGTCTGAATCATCCATCCATCCATCCATTTTCCAACCCGCTGAATCCGAACACAGGGTCACGGGGGTCTGCTGGAGCCAATCCCAGCCAACACAGGGCACAAGGCAGGGAACCAATCCCGGGCAGGGTGCCAACCCACTGCAGGACACACACAAACACACCCACACACCAAGCACACACTAGGGCCAATTTAGAGTCGCCAATACACCTAACCTGCATGTCTTTGGACTGTGGGAGGAAACCGGAGCACCCGGAGGAAACCCACACAGACATGGGGAGAACATGCAAACTCCTAGTCTGAATCAGAATCCAGTAAATAGGTACAGGCATACTTTCATAATGGGGGCATCATGCATTATAGTTATGAGGTAGCGAAAGAAAGAAAGCAGGAATTCTTAAGATTTTATAATTAAATGATCGATGGAAGGCAAGTCTATCCATTAATTTGCTTCTGAAGAGGAGAATCTGCTGCCTCTTGTCTTTAAATAACATGGTGAATGCCATATCACAAATGATGCATGGTCAGTGGCATCATTGCAGCAAGCCAGCATCAAAGTAAATGCCCATGTCATAAAAATCACATGAAAAAATAAAATATTGTTTAAGAGTAACTCACAGATAGGGGAAAAAAGCAAAATCAAAAAACAGTCTCAGACTTCTCTACAGCCTAACATTGGCTCCTGATAAGATTAAATTAGATTAAATTATTTATTTATAAAAGCACATTTAAAACAACAGAGGTTGCGCCAAAGTGCTGTACAAAAAAGCATTAAATTAAACACAATACAAACAATCATGCAAAAGCAGATTAATAAAACAAATCATACACAATGAAAGATAGAAGAAAACAAGTAGGTCTTAAGCTGACTTTTAAAAACCTCGATTGAGGATGAAGACCTGATGAGTAGAGGTAAAACATTCCAAAGCCTAGGAGCAACAACTGAAAAAGCTCATGTTTCCCCTAGACCTATTTGGTTCTCTACCACCCAGGTGCCACTTTTGCCCGTCACAATCCCTTGCCAGGGAAATAACATCAGCAAAACCAAGGAACAGTTTATTGACTTTCACCGCACCAAAGAGCCTCCATGTCCAGTCACTATCCAGGGAGTGGATGAAGAGGTGGTCTACTCCTACAACTACTTGGGGGTCCACATAAATGACAAGTTGGTCTGATCTTATAACACAGAGGAACTATATAAGAGAGGGCAGAGCAGGCTCTTTTTTCTTAGGATACTGCATTCCTTTAATCTGAGAAGTGACATCCTTCACATCTTCTATAACTCTGTCATGGCCATTGCAAGCTTCTACACTGTGGTGAGCATTGATAGTAGCATCACTTCAAGAGAGTTCCTCCGAATCAACAATCTAATTAAAAGGGATAGCTCAATTATAGGACTCACTCTGGACCCCCCTGGAGGTTGTAGCAAAGGAGAGAATTAAAACAAAACTGAGTGCCGTTATGAACAATGCTGCACATCCTCTCTGTGACATACTAAGACTGAGGACTTTCAGTCAATTAATTATTCAGCAGAAGTGTGTCAAGAACTCTATTGGGGCTTCATTATACTAACAGCAATATGTCTGAATAATGCCTCACTGGGACTGGGACTACAAAGTCAGAACTTTTCTTTATTTTTAATGTTCTTGCTTTATAGTCATTCTGGTATGTGTTCAGACAAAGGTGTGTGTTTATATTTGTTTATTTACTTACCTATCTATCTATTTAGCTTCTGTAAAAAGTCAGAATTCCCCCTGGGGATAAATAAAGTTTTATTCATTCATAACAATTAAAGATATAGATAGATAGATAGATAGATAGATAGATAGATAGATAGATAGATAGATAGATAGATAGATAGATAGATAGATAGATAGATAGATAGATAGATAGATAGATAGATAGATAGATAGATAGATAGATAGATAGATAGATAGATAGATAGATAGATACTTTATTAATCCCAAGGGGAAAAGCCTTTCTCTCCCAGTGCCTTATCTGTAGAGATTCATTATGATCAAAATATTTTTCTGAAGAGATTCTGGGTGTATTACATTATCCAATTTAATAAGCAACCCTGAACTGGCTGGGTGTGGGTAAATGTGGATGTGTCTACCATGCTGTAGTTCTGGCTTCAAGTGACCTTAAGCAGGGATCTTCACTATAAGGCTGTATTGACTTGTGGTTTTTATTCCAACCAGTTTCCTAATCAAAAGACAGTCCTTGCTGATATTGAACTTGTATTAAATTATATTGATTGTTAGTTCTTTCATTCGTCAAAGACAATTGTTTTTTGCAATGTAGAGTTACCTTTTCTGAGAAAATTATCCATATGTTTTGTGGACTGGAACAGATTAGCATTTCATAATCCTCCTCTTTTCTCTTTCATTTATGTCTAAACATTTTATTAACATAGATACTTTATGATGCACAATTTCCATTGTAAAAGGAACCAAATCAGTGGGGCACTGGTGGTTTCTGTGCTATTTCCATTTCATTATTAACTATGGCTAGTTAAGAAACAGGAAACAATTACAACATAAATGCTGTTGTTTAAAACTAAAATGAGCAATTAAGGGTTCTTAATCATAACAAGTGAATTAACTAATATTAAGCCATAAAAATATTGCTTTAGCAGCAAGTAAATGGGTTCTAATTTAGAAATGTATTGAAGTGAAAAACTGCAGGCTCTTTGACCTTCAGGGACCATGAGTGAGGATTTCTGTCCTGAACTGATTCACAAAATTGATTTATTGTGTTTTGTTTTGCAGGTTGTCTCTAAAATGTATATTTTTTTAATATATCACTTCTTAACACAATTTATTCCCGTCTTGAATACCTTGCATCTGAATATTCCCAGCCTTGTATTACATTTCCACATGAGTTCACAGAATTCTTACCTCTGTGTAAATCCTCACTTGATCAAAATCAAGTCTTCTTGGTGTTAAAACATCAACTAAATTACTTCCTTTATATATTTAGGTCTTCCACCCAGATACTTGCCTTCCACTTAGGACTCATGTGTTTTGCATCTACTACCACAGTCTCTGAGCTTCTGCCATATCCAGATCCTTTATGAATCAGCTTTTGACTTCCATCAGTCAGTGTAACTCTGTAGAGCAAGTACAAAGAAAGATATTACTGGATTATATGGGACTGAATCTTCCCATTTTTGCAAACCAGACAAATTAAAATGTTTAATTTTATCACCTTATAACACACACCATTCACCCTTTAAATTAATAAATTGTTTTTATCAATCATCCTGTCTGATGCTGTCCTCTTACCTAATTAAGCAATACTGTGTAAAATGTGCTGATGTGCACAATGGCAGTAGACAGAGCAGGTTTAGGAAACAGAGTTGAGATCTGACCGTTGTGCTTTTTATTGACCACTGGCTGTGAGAGTGAAGTCTCATGGGTCTGTTTCATTCTCTGTCAGGCACTATAACTAGGTTCATGCCATTTTGTTCCTAATTTTTTCATGTATTTATTTGTTTTATTTGTTGCTTGGCTTGGTTAGTGATTTACCATTACTTTTCCGATAGCCACATTGGCATGACATCACTCTGTGGTCTAGGTCATGTGACAGATTGAACAAGCGACATCACAAGAGCCATTTGCTACTCAAAATGCAGGCCAGGGAACATGCCTTAGATTATTATCTGATCATCTATGGGAGAGCCAGACCCTGCAATTTGCTTTTAGGCTTAACTTCCACTGAGAGAAGCTGGGTTATCACAATTATCAAACAAGTTAGACAATGGTGTAACATCCAGGTGCTTTCAGCAACTACATTAACTGACATCAAAGTTGGAACATTTCAGATTTTTTATTTACTTCATTCAAGAGTAAGTATTCACATTTTTGTATGTTTTGTAACAATGAGTTATATTGAAAAATAACAGAATGCAATTACACGTGTTAGGAGACTACATTAAATACTTGCGTTTTAACAGCACTTTACAAAGTTAAAAATGTAGCTTAAATAGTCTTGAGTTGGCTCAAGAGCTTTCATTCACATCAGATTCCAATTCAAGTCATGTGAAAATGGCATTGATTGATGTGAGTTAGTGGTGGAGAGTCTGTGAATAACTGAGTAATTTATATCCAATAATTAGCTATTGAAAAATAACTAATAATACATAATGACTGATACTAGCACAAAATCCATATCAATATTACTACTTGAAAAGAGAAAAGCAAGTGAAATAAGTTCCCCTTCTAGCTTCAGCATTAATATTAGTTAAACACGGTAATTCATTAAAATGATATAAATAACTAGGAGGTCTTGCCCCCTGTTCGCTTTGCTGACAATAGCATTCACACGAATGAGAAGTGTGTGGACCGTGGGTGTGCCAGCCACTTCGCGTCTCTGCTGCTCACGTATGTGGATTTCATGTTCACCAAACAACAAATCTTTTAATTCTCATGGATTTGCCTCTTCATTGAAAAGAAACACTACTTTTCCCTGATGGCAACACGAATTAGACAATCTACAAATCTCCAAATTAAAGTTTAAAGCTGAACAATAACTACATACTTCTGTCATATCACCTATGTCCATATATTCAATTTCTTTTTGCTGTTCCATTATTTCACCAAGTAATAATTTCCATTTGTTAGCACTAATGCGATCTTTACTATCAGTTTTTTGAGAATTTCGAATTTTAGTACTTTCATAATCTCTAGCCTGCTCTGCATGTGTATCGCGCCAACGTGTTTGAACCTCTTTGCGACGTTCTACTTTGTCTTCTACTCTTTGTCTTTTATTTCCCACTCCTCTTGGTGCTGAGAGTGCAGGAACTGTGTCTGACAATCGCATTCACATGAATGAGAAGTGAGTGGACAGTGGACGTGGTTGTAAATTTTTGAGAGGTGGGCAGAACTTGTGAAAACCTCTTGGCAAAAAAGTCTCGTCTCGCGGAACCTGAAATTATCTCTCGCAGGAGTTGAAATTATCTCAGAGAAAGTCTCGCCCCAGGATTTCCTTTTATAATAGAGAGAAACAACTAATTTATTGTATAACGGGAATACAACAAGGCTGAAGAATAAACTGCGAATAAATAGCTAACTTTGGCCATGTGCGATCTTAAATATTTTAATCTCAGTCTGAGCATTCACCACTAAGTAATCAGAACAAAGCAAACTGTGATCCTGCATCAACCCTGCTTTTTGTGGCCATCGCTGTCCTTTCTTCTACCTGCATATCAACTGCACTTCCACTTCCAGAGGGTCTGTAGGATTTCAGGGATCAAGGTCTTGACCACCTCAGTGATTGTTGCACGATAGTTACAGCAGCGGCAGCAACTTTTTCTGCGGCTTTGGTTAAGTTAACTAATAGATTACAAAAAAGTAAATTATCTAGAAATAGATGTAAGAGGAAAGTAATTATGTAAGCATAAGTAGGACTGCATTGATTGAATAAAATTATCTGCTTATTATTATTGCACTAACCGACATTATCAACTTGCAGTTAAACAGAGTTTGAGCTAATTAATTACAGAAGAAGGGTGCAGCTGCCCTAACTGATAGCAAAACTTAGGACTGATGGCAGTGGTGTTGTGCCCAGCCCCAAATATACATGGACAATCCCCTGATTTTCTTGCCCATTGCATACAAAATAACCCTTGATCAATGGTAAAAGTTTAAGATACAGACAGATTTTAAATACTGCACATGTACGAGTCGAACAAAACCCCAGTCTTCAGATTTTTATCACTGTGTGCTGTGCCCTGTGTTTGATTCGCTTACATTAGGCATTTGAACAGCTTTCAGATGAGTAAAAGAGGAAAATACAAAAAATATACAAGTTCAAGAAACTGCCCTCAAGATACAATTGAAATAGTAAAGTCATTTGTAGTTGAAAAGTCACACACAATGTTTTTTCTGTTTCAAATGAATGAGTCTGCAAATTTACCAATGCTTTTCATTGAGAGATTTTCAGATTTCAATTAAAACGGCACAATCTGTTCAAGATATCTCAATGAAAGTTGAACTGTTTCAACACATTTCTTTAAACAATAAGTGTGCCACATTTAAAAAAACGTGGTCCACGGGGGCTAAGTTGTTTTCATGTGGACAGATAGACAGACATGGGCTATCGCAATAGGTGATTTGCACATTATATGCAAACGCACCTAAAAAGAGCAGAATGTTAGAAAGCCACAAGAAGCAGAAGACAAGAGCAAAACATAGTCAGGCAAAAGCTGTAGTCAAAGCCAAAAAAAACCACACAAATGAAAATACCAAAGCCCAATGCTCAAACAAAAAATATAGTTAAAAAAGCAAAAAAGATAACTTTCTAGATTAATTTTAAGATAGCTAAATGCACCATAAGAATGCCCACAATATCCAGGAACAGGACAGCAGGAACAGCAAACTGCCATCTTGCACAGTCACATATCAGAATTAACGGTCATCACTAGTGATGAAAGAAATGATTTGTGTAAAATTGAATTTGTAACGAAACTCAGTGTTTATTTTCAAGAAAAAAATCTGAAATAAATTTCATTTGACTTTCAGTGAACTTTTTTCCAATTAAGGAACTCTACAAACTTAGAACTCTTATAATAACATTGCAAGATGCACAGACATTAATTCCCAGTTTTTAGCTGACTACTGTAATACACTTCTAACTGGACTTAAAGACATTGATTGGTTGTAGTTAATTTAAAATAAATCAGCAAGAATTTTAATCTTTAAAAGATAATATAAGCACATCTTACCAGGGTAAGCATTGTTACATTGGTTGCCTTTGTCTTTTCTAATCGATTTAAGAGACTATTACTGATATATAAAGCTCGTAATAATTTTAGCTCCTTCTTACGTTTTGGAGAACGTGTCCTCTATATTCCCAGTCATAACCTTAGCTCTTCTAATAGTGCTATTCTTATTCCAAAAATCTGGACTACTTTACCAATTACCACGGAACATTTAAAAAAAAATGTTTTTAATTTTGATTTTTCATAATTGCATTTTAGTTCAACATTTTATAGATTTTCAATCATTATTAACCTCTATTTTTCATTATTTTCTTTTTCATTTTTCTGTTGCGGAATTTATCTGTTCAATGTACTATGCTGTGATGTTGGAATGAATATGGATGCTCCAACTGTCGATGAGACCCATTGAATCAAATCTTCTAGGATGGAGATTGAAAGACAATAGGAACTATTCGAGTACATTTATGTTAGGTTGAATGCCCAATGTGACCTGGGTGAGTTTTTGGCCTTGAAATTTTGCAGATTTTGTTTTTATCTCCAGCAACTCACCAGCTGGAGTTTATTTATATTTTACTATCTCCCTGGACATCTGACCATAGCATCAGACTTATCATTAATGAGTCCAAAAATAAGGACTGTACTTTATGCATTACTTGTGTATCTGTATTATCTGTATCTGTATTATTTACAGTATATGTGTATCGATTTATCCTTGATTAGTATTTTTTGTATATCATTTATCATATTTACTTATCATTATTTTTCTTGTAATTCTTTCTTCAAAAGAGTACTTTTTTATTTTTTAAAGTGTTACTTACCCTATGTGGATTTTAGTGATGGTCGAAAAAAATTGTTAAATCTCAGTTGTCAAAAAGAATGGAGCTAACAAAGTTTATGGTTTCATGGAAAGTGGCAGTGAGCAGCGCTGGACAACAGGAAACAATGTCAAAATGTCCATGAAAAAAATCTCATGTTACTCTTGTTGCATAATCCACATCAAGCCATCCTATTGTATGCTCAAAATGATCAAAATGTATGCATCTTTTGCTAAAATTTCTCAATTATAATAAAATAATCTTGGGACGAGACGTGACTTTTTGAAGAGACTTTTTGGAATGAAGTTCCGCGAGATGGAGACTTTTAACATTAGATTCTTTCAAGTCATGTCATACTTACAACCTTTGGAAGCAAGTCTCGCAAGAGGGTGACTTTTGCCATTAGATTCTTTCAAGTCACACACTACTTACAACCATTTTCAAACAAGACCACGGTCAGCTAACCTCTCAGTTGTGTGAATGCTTTTGTCAGACACACTTCCTGTGTTTCAGTAGTCAAGAAAGGAGGCCGAAGGCAGATTTACGTTGCATGACTAAAGAGTGGGCTTTATGGTCTTTGTTCCAACAATTCAAATTGCTAATAAATATGCGAGCAAATTAAAAATTTGGATGATTTTGCAAACTAACTACTAGACATTGGCAACTTTAAAATCTCTCAATAAAAGAAGACTTATTATGTAAAAATCTTATTGAAGAATTTTATCTCGAAGGATTATCAACAGAAGAAATGAATGGATGGGCAATCCTAGCAGAGAGAAACGATGAAGTCAAATGAATTAACGCGAAAACTGTCAATCAGTTACATGGCAAATTGATTAAATGCGTATCAATAGACTATGCTGAAGCAGTTGGTGGTGATCGTGCGGAAGATGAAAACATCAACTTACAATATCCCATAGAATACCTACAAGTGTTAACACCGTCAGATCTCCTACCAGCTGAATTACTGTTGGAAGAAGGATGTATCGTAATGTTATTGCGTAATTTATGTATGAGTGATGGACTAAAACATACAGTTTCCCGTGAGAATAGTTTTTGCTATGACAATTAACAAATCATAGGGACAAACTTTTGAAAAAGTCGGTTTATTTATTAGAGAGAAAGAAACGATATTCACTCACGGCAGTTATACGTGGCGTTGTCATGATGTAAGTCCAAACATGGAATCAAAATTCAATGCAATCTTCAAGAAAAGTTAATTCCAAATATTGTTGTTACTGAAGTTTTAAAGTAAAAGTGAAAATAATGAATTTGTATTAGTTTCCATGAAAATAACAATCTCTTTAAATTATATATCCTGTTAACCAAACCCAGGGTTTGGCGAGCAAAGCGAGCAGTGGGTAGAGCCCCCTTGTATTGTTAAATCGATTCCTCCGGTAAAACCAAAGTAGCTTGCAACCTTGAAGCCCTGTCACACATGTTGCACTGTGGCACATATGTATATCACGGGGAGAGATGGGTCTTCAATTCAAAAGTCCGTTCTTCATGAAAACATGAGATTAATCATTTTTCGCGGTCAACACTTCAAACCATGTAGCAAAAGTAGCATTTCAAAATATATAATTTATGTGTGGAGTGCTCTTTTAACATCTTGTAAAGTACCTTCATCTACATAGCTTGTATGAATATGACCAAAAGTATTTTGTTGTTGTTGTTGCTATGCCAATCACACAAGAAGAAAAGTGTTTAGTGCCAATCTGGAGGCATTTTCTTGCATCAATTCAGCACACATCTACCTGTCACTTAGTCTTATATATAAACGTCTACGAGTGGCAGTGTGTGTGTCTGTCTGTCCGGCCCGGGAAGTGACTACAGCATGAAGCTCTAAGAGTCGGCAAGGCGGCTCCAAGTTATCCAGTCGGAGACAAATTTCTTACCCGCTGATAGACAAGGGGCAAGCACGTCCACAAAACAAAACTGCCGATTCTGCATTTCAGTTTTTTTTCTGACGATTTCAGTAGTTTCTAGGAGCCAGAGCTTTTTACAGCACAGACTTGCATAGCTAGTATTTAAATAAAGATCTCTACTAATAAAAAAAGAAAAATCTCCAGAAGTGTGCATACCCGCAACTAGGATAAGCTTATGATGGGAAAGGTTCAGCTACGACTTTCCATGTACTGAGTTTTGCTGTGGAGGAAATGCAGTAATGTGCACAACGGTGTGCTTAGTGTGTCTTCACGTGGAAAATATGCAGCATGTCACATTTTTACGAAACATTATATATTCCTCTGTGGGGATTTATCGAGAGGCATAAGTAGAATTGGTTTTACTGATGGGTGTAACGCAGACTACATGCTTTAAGCAGCTGCAGCAAAGAAAACAGCTAATCACAAAAGTATAATGCAATTTCTTTCTAGATTTTTTTAGGAAGCGAAACTTTGATTTTTCACTGCAAATTCAATTTTGCTCATATCATTTTGCTCATCAACAATTATCAGAAGAATGAACTGGGCTGAGACGAATGTCTAAAAAAACCAACAGTGACAATTACCCAAATGCCATGGCATTATATTTTATTTACCTGACCCCTGTGTGGCTCAGTGGTCCAATTACAGGGAACCCTCCCAATGGCCTTCGCACTCTCTCTGCCTTGACAACTCTGGAGTTAAATAGCGTATTCAGTCCTGATTTTGTTCTGATGTCATGGGGAAAACTTCTACCACCTGCAAAAAGAAAGTTTAGGAGTCTTGAAGTTGACCGTACAGAAAACACTGAAATATCAGGCAGGCATTCTCAAAGTAACTCATTGTTATACACACACATCTGAAAGAAATGTTTTTAAATTCATGCTAGACATTCTAATGATCTGAGTTATCTTAGTGAGGTGAAAAAGTCCACTTATTTAGTACCTGAGAAGTACATATTATGATCCAGTTCAGGCAAAGGATGAATTTATAAAAAAGAGAGATGGTTTAATGCTGCGGTGCTTTTTTTTTGTAGAGTGTTTGCTTGAGTGTTTTATCTATGATCAGGGCTACTGACCATATAGAAATAAGCTGATTAGCTGATCTGAGAGACACTACTGTATACTGAGTGCTGCAGCCTCCCAACTCTTGGGTCTTTATTTAAAATCAAGCACCAATGCAAATTCTCTGTTGCAAGTTTTGTTTATTTCTATACCTCAACGATGTGCAGGATACGGACTCTACATTAGTTGTGTGAATTTGTGTGTCTGGTGGACTGCACCAATGCTGTCAGGATAAGCCATGACTGGCAGCAGTCCAGTATTGGATTGAGCTGTTTTAGAAGATGAATGGATGAAAGTTTAGCCTGTACAACCAAGAATGACCCGTGTATTTATGATCATTACTTAAAAGTACCTATGACTTTTTTGTTGACAATTTCATTGAATCCTCTTCCCAGTCACTGACTGTATTGTACTTGTATGTTCCCCTTATGTCTATGTGGGATTTCTCCTCCACACTGGTTTCTTCTCATATGCTAATGATAGTTGTGTTAATTTTATGGGCAACTCCCAACTGGCCTGACATATGTGTCTAAATATACCCTGACATCCTGTCCTTGGGTGGTCTTTGCCTAACAGCTGAGGTCCTCAAAGCTCTGTACTGGAAATAGTAAGCTTATAAAATGGTTAAATCATTACATGTTTGATCTAAAACTAGTCTGACTTGTGTACTTGACATTTTGAAACAAAACAACAAACTGAAATATTCAATATGGCTCAACAGCTTCAGTTCAGGCAGCTGGCAAGCAGACTGCTGTAGATGCCGAGTTGTTGGACTGCACACCACAATGCGGCCCATTCAGATCCAACATCCCACTTACTCTGGTTTCCCAAGTGGGTTGAATAACCTGCAGTGACCCTGTCATCCAGTGATTAGCTTTGCCCTTTCATAGATACAGTATCCTGGGCTCAAATACTGTGCTGACCTCTGTTTTTTAGGATTACAAGTTTTCATCATGACATTGCAGATTTTCTTGCCAAATGTTCCAAAGCATTTTTTGTTAGATTAAAGCTATATCATACCAGCGCTTTGCAACTACTAGTATGAGTATGTGGAGAAATGGGCTGAATGATGGACTGGCATCCTCTCTAGCGATGGTTTCTACTTTATACCCAATGCTTTTGGGACTGGTGCCATTTCTTTGCTAATCTAACTTATGGGTTTAAAAGAAGTAATCTTATCCTACCTTATCTTACCTTATGCCATATACAGAGCTTCTGAGAACATTAGAACAATCTAGACAAGAACAGGCAATTCAGCCCAACAAAGCTCACCAGTTCTATGCACTTAATTCTTCTAAAAAAACATCAAGTCGAATTTTGAAAGTCCCTAAAGTCCTACTGTCTACCACGCTACTTGGTAGCTTATTTCAAGTGTCTCTGGTTCTCTGTGTAAAGAGAAACATCCAAATGGTTTTGTGAAATTTACCCTTAACAAGTTTCCAACTGTGTCCCCTTGTTCTTGGTTAACTCATTTTAAAATAACAGTCTCGATCCACTGGACTAATCCCTTCATAATTTTAAACACTTCAGTCACATCACCTCTTAATCTTCTTTTGACTAAACTGTATAGGCTCAGCTCTTTTAATCTTTCCTCATAACTCAACCCCTGTAGCCCTGGGATCAGCCTAGTCGCTCTTCTCTGGACATTTACTAGTGCTGCTATAATAATAATAATTATTATTATTATTTACATTTATATAGAACATTTCTCACAACTCAAACACTCTCCACGCAGGGAGGTCCTGGGAAGCGAATCCACAATCTCCTTACTGCAAAGCAGCAGCACTACCACTGCTATGTCTTTTTGTAGCCTGGAGACCAAAACTGCACAAAGGACTCCAGATGAGGCCTCACCAGTGCATTATAAAGCTTGAGCAGAACCTCCTTGGACTTGTACTCCACACATCATTCTTTATGCCCTAACATTCTGTTTGCCTTCTTAATGACTTCTGGACACTGTCTGGGAGTTGATAGCATAGAGTTCATTACAATGCCTGAATCCTTCTCATAAGGTGTACTTTTGATTTTCAGAATGCCCATTGTGTATTCAAACCTACCATTTTTACTTCCTATGTGTAATACTTTACATTTACTGACATTAAATTTCATCTGCCACAAATCTGCCCAATCCTGTATGCTGTCCAAGTCTTTCTGTAATGATTTAACGGATTCCAAATTATCTGCTATTCCACCTATCAAATCTAATTAGCTTGATATTTATATTCCTAGATAAATAATTTATATATATATTAAAAATAACAGCGGCCCTAGCACTGATCCCTGTGGAACACCATTCTTAACATCGCCCAGTTCTGATGAGGTTCCTCGCACCATCACCCTCTGCTTCCTGTGTCTGAGCCAATTCTGCACCCATCTAAAAACATCACCCTGAACTCTCACTTCTTTTAGTTTGATGCCCAACCTCTCATGTGGCACCTTATCAAATGTTTTCTGAAAGTCCAGATAAATAATATCATATGCTCCACTTTGATCATACCCTTTTGTTGCTTCTTCATAGAATTCCAGCATGTTAGTAAAACACATCCTCCTTCTTCTGAACCCATGCTGACTGTTCAGAAAAACTCCTGTACTTCCCATGTGCTACTCGATCTCATCCTTAATAATTCCTTCTATTCATTTTTCTGTGATTCTTGTTAAGCTTTCTGGCCTATAGTTGTGTGGATCTGCCCAGTCACCCTTCTTGCATAACAGGATAATGTTTGCCATTTCCTAGTCCTTTGGTGGGCGGCACGGTGGCGCAGTGGGTAGCGCTGCTGCCTCGCAGTTGGGAGATCTGGGGCACCTGGGTTCGCTTCCCGGGTCCTCCCTGTGTGGAGTTTCCGTGTTCTCCCAGTGTCTGTGTGGGTTTCCTCTGGGCGCTCCGGTTTCCTCCCACAGGCCAAAGACATGCAGGTTAGGTGGATTGGTGATTCTAAAAATTGGCCCTAGTGTGTGCTTGGTGTGTGGGTGTGTTTGTGTGTGTCCTGCGGTGGGTTGGCACCCTGCCCAGGATTGTTTCCTGCCTTGTGCCCTGTGTTGGCTGGGATTGGCTCCAGCAGACCCCCGTGACCCTGTGTTCGGATTCAGCGGGTTGGAAAATGGAAATGGATAGTCCTTTGGAATTTTCCCAGTGTTGCAGTGACCTCCTAAAAATATATGTCTAAAGTGTTAATATGTACTCTGTAAGCTCGCTAAGAACTCAAGGGTAAATATTATCTGGTCCTGGTGATTTGTTTGATTTCAGCTTATTTAATCTGAGCAGCACTTCTCCCTCTGAAATTTCCAAATCAATCAATACCTCCTTAGTAGTCCCGTTTACTGCTGGGAGGTTACCCACTTACTCACTTGTGAAGACGCTCAGAAAAACATAAGATTAGAGCATCCGCTATTCACTGTCTGTATTTTTTAATTCCCCTTTACTATTCCTGATGCACTTCTCTTCCTCCTTGAATGTTCTTTTACTACTAAAATACTGAAATAATCTCTTAGGGTCATCTTTTGCTTTATCTGCTATATTCCTCTACAACTGTCTTTTAGCCTCCCAAATATCCTTCTTAATAGTTTCCCTCATGTTCTCATACATTTAGAATTATTAGTCATATAAACAACTGATTTTCCTTTGCAGCTTCTTTTTTTAACTTTTTAGTAACCCAATGCTTTTTAAATTTTTTTAATTTCCTATTAATTCCAAACTTAGGTGTATACCTGTCCTGCATTACATGTAAAACATTATAAAACCTCTTTCCTTTGCTTCTCAACTGTCTCCACACTTGAAAGCTATCCTCCTCAGACATTGCCGCATTTGCTCAAAATTTGCTCTACCAAAGTTAAACTCAACAGTTTTAGTCTTTTACAAAACACTGAGAATTGTACTGAGAACTGTATTATATTATGGTCATTTGACCCTAGAGGTTCAATCACCTCTACACCTTTAATTATATTCTGATTATTACAAAAAAATAAATCTAGACAGGCATCCCTCCATGTTGGCCGCTTTAACATACTGTGCTAAAACAGTCATTTATAACTTATAATCCTTTAAAGCTCATCCTTCACTCCTCTATCTATTCTACTGAAAACTAATCCTTCAAAATAACTTTTTAGAATCAAATTGCTTATTCCAAAGTGTAAATATTAAAACAGTTTAGGATCTTGGCAAAATACAAACGGGTTAATATTCGCTTATTTGACAATTAAATACTCAGAGTTTTCAACAATTAAAAGGATGTACAAGAAGGCCACTTAAAATTTTGACAAAATCAGGCCACTCAGCCCAACAGGCTCACCAATCCTATCCATCAAATTCCTCCAGGCAGCATCAAATCGAGCTTTAAAGATCGACACACCACACATCTCCAGCGCACTAATGTATTCCATGTGTCTATGGTTTATGGAAGAAAAACTTGCCAACATTTGTGTGAAATGTGTCCTTAACAAGTTTCAAACTGTGTCACCGTGTTCTTGATAAAGAATTTGTTTTAACATAACAGCTCAGATCCACTTTTAAACACTTCAGTCATGTCACCTCTTAATCTCCCTTTGCTTAAGCTAAAAGGTTTCAGTTTCTTCAGTCTCTCATACCTTTCAGTCCTGGAATCAGACTAGTTGCTCCTCTCTAGACTTTCTCTAGCGCTACTATGAGTTTGTTACAATATGGAGACCAAAGCTACACGCAGTACTCTAGATGAGGCCTCACTAGTGAGTTATATAACTAAAGTATAACCCCCTTTGACATTTTCTCCACACACTGTGCTATGTAACCTCACATTCTAGTGGCCTTCTTAATGGCTTCTGGACACTGTCTTGATGTTGACAATGACAAGTCCCCTATGTCTCATAAGTCCTTCTCATAGCGGGTGTTGAATGTCATAGTAGCAACTGATGCCTTCAGGTGCCCAGTGTTTCCACCTTAAATGCATTCACAGGAATGTCATTACATGTTTGTTTGTGTACATTCTACCAAGCACATACTTCTACTGTGGTGCTGCCCCAGAGTTTGTTCTTGCTTAACATGCAATGCTTTCAGGTGAGATTTCACTCTCACACGTTATAGTTAATTTGACTTATTGAGTGTGATGATGAATATTACATTCAATAATGGATGAATGGATAGATATTTCTAAGTCTGCTTGTATTTCACAGTGGTATCTTTATTCACTTATCTTGACTTTGCAGATGATGCTGTGATATTCGCAGAGTCAACCAAGGCTCTCATCAGTGCTCTCAAGGGACTGAGTAAGGAGTTTGAGTGTCTGGGCTTGCAAGTGTCATGAATAAAAACCAAGATCCAGGCCTTTAATGACCTTATGGGCACAGCCATCAGCAGTGTGTCTATCTGTGGGGAGAATGTCAGCCTCGTCGAGAGGTTTACTTACCTCGGCAGCGACATTCGTATCTGTGGTGACTCTTCCTATGAAGTCAGTAGACAGATTGGGACAGCATGAGGAGTCATGAGGTCGCTGGAAATGGGTGTGTTGTGTTTCCAATATTTTTTCAAAAGGATGAAGGTCCAAGTCTTTAGAGTCCTGGTGCTTCTCATTTTGCTATATGGTTGCGAGACATGGATGCTATCCAGTGACATGAGACGAAGACAGGACACCATCAGTACTGTGTCTCTTCGGGGACTCCTTGGGTATCACTGGTTTGACTTTGTGTTGCTCACGGAGTCTCGAATGAGGCACATTACCTGCATTGTGAGGGAGTGTCAGTTATGGCACTACGGCCAAGTGGTGCGATTTCCAGAGGGTTATCCAGAGGATCCTCATTGTTGAGGACCCGAGCAGCTGGACCAGGCCAAGGAGCTGCCCACGTAGGATCCAGGATCCCAGGCTGTTTTGTTGTGTAGTGGGTGTGACAATATGTATTGTACCAGTGCATGCTCCCCAACCTAACCTGACCTGGTCTTTTATAATAAAGCTCTATAGTGTGGCACAGTAGTTAGCCTCACTGCCTCACTGCCTTGGTTTCACGGTAACATTATACAAAGTTATTGTCTGTTATACCTGCATTGTTATCACTCTTTAATTTAATATTGTTTTTTATCAGTATGCTGCTGCTGGAGTATGTGAATTTCCCTTTGGGATTAATAAAGTATCTATCTATCTATCTATCTATCTATCTATCTATCTATCTATCTATCTATCTATCTATCTATCTATCTATCTATCTATCTATCTATCTATCTATCTATCTATCTATCTATCTATCTATCTATCTATCTATCTATCTTAGTGTGTTTCAGTTCTATCTATCTATCTATCTATCTATCTATCTATCTATCTATCTATCTATCTATCTATCTATCTATCTATCTATCTATCTATCTATCTATCTATCTATCTATCTATCTATCTATCTATCTATCTATCTATCTATCTAAGTTACAAAGACTGACCTCTGTAACTTGGCAGAGTGTGAGCTTGGACATGAGTGTGCCTGCAATAGATGCGTTGATTCCTTCCTTACCCCCAATGCTTCTAGTACTCTCAACCAAGAATTAGATTAAGAGATTTCAGGCAGTAGATAGAAGCATGTAGTTGGCTAAATAACCTGTTAAAAGTTATAATTCCTAAATAAGTCAATTAAAATAATTATTCCAGCTTTTTGATAGTGAGAGGGTTGAACAATGATTGAAGCATAAGAATCAGAGTTTGGCAAACAAGAGGAGAGCCTTCAGGCCCATAAGCTGGATCATTTGATACTATGTCATGCTGGTCTGATTTGAATTTGCAAATGTACTTAACAACACGTTATTTTGAAGTGAATGGAAATGTTAAGCCCTGGAGGAAAACTATATGAACACAGGAAGACAATGAAAATAGTAACAAAAACACAGAACCAAAGTTCAAAAGCGGAAAAATGTTGATAAAATCATTTCACTTACTTACAAATGGTGAAATAGATTACCTAACAAGCAACTTTATTTTCAGACTTGTAACATACCGTGATGTTTTCACAACTGCTTAATCAGTTGCCACTCTCAGGGACTGTGTTCAGTAAGACTATTTTAACTTGAAACTTCTGTCTCCTTACTTTGAAGCTTCCACCACTTGGCCCCCTCATGCATACACAGGCCAACTCAGAACTACCAGATAAAGGAACCTACGCATCTTTAGGATTGTGGGAGGAAAACTAAAGTACAAGGAGGAAAATCCTCCCAGACATGAGAAAACATGCAAACTCTTCAAAGACAATGACATAACATGGGTTTTGAACCCAGGATGACCCATCAATGAAGCAGCAGTGTTAACCATAATAGGCAAAATGTAATTACCTGTTGGAAATCGCTAAGGGACCCTTTCTTGTCCAATTCATATCCTCTCCTGAGGAGGCTCGCCACAAACCCAAGGCTTCTGAATCAGTAAACAGCAGCTTAACCAGTTGTGCTACAGGGGATTTTCTCCATAAAGTGAGCAAGTAGGTTTGACCTCTACTGCAACTTGAAGGTGCTGCAATATGCAGCAACAGGCATTCTCTTTCCCCTCACTACACTTGTCCATACTCCCCCAAGCAATCCCAGATAGGCTCCCAAATGTCACCAGCTAAAAATTCATCATGGCAGGACTGTCAGCATATTGGGAACAGTGGGCAGGGGCCTCAGGTGCATGAGGGTCCACAATGTTTCTGATGCCTATGTATGTTTCTGTTTTGCTGTCAAAACTGGTGTCCCAGCGCAATACTTTTCCTCGGGGCTTATGATGTTGTTAAGATGTTCCTACCCCTCTATATTTTTCACCCTCATATTAAAAATGGTCATGAACCTGGGACCTCCAAATCAGTAAGCAGATGAGTTAAAGTGAACTCCCCCTCAAGCAAGTGGCAGCAAGCTCTCTCTCGAGCACTGCTGGCCCTTCATGTTAGCTAGATGATCAGCATTTCATGACTAAATTCAAAAATGTGTAATGAGATTTGCTATATAACCCATTTAGTAAAAAACACAACTTCACCCTAAACCAAACAATCATGTAGTCATGAGTCAAAATCCCACTCTGGGTGAGCAAATCAAAGATGACTTGCCTTGCTGCATATCAGAATAAAAAATGAGATATGATGATCACATAGAACGTTGTCTTGCTTTTCAGTTCTCTTCCTTTCTATTTGCAAGGAAATATTGTAAAGTCATGTAAAGTGCAAGAGTTTAGTAAACAAGCTTAAATAAACAGATTTTCCTTCACCCCACCTTCTTGAAACAATAGCATTATTTAAATATCAAACCTCTTCCAGATGATATTGATGCTTCAGTGGTGATTAAAAACAGCAAACAGACGACAGCAACAGCAGGGTGAACGGAGATCATCCTGAGGCCTTAAAGAGCAGACGTGCAACCACAGATATTCTTCTGTTCTGTTCACAGCTCTGCTCTGACTTATAAACTTTCATGATGGCCATCCACTGCCAAACCCTCAAACCCCCCCTCCCACCCCAACACGCTCAAGTAAGACTTGTGACTTTCCACAAAATGTTTCAAAGTTGTGAAATCTGAAAAATTTGGTTAAATGTAATAATGTACATTATAGATATTTTTAGAAATTGCTATATTCTACAGAAAATGAATTTCTAAACTCATCACATATTTAGTTTTAAATCTGCTATGTCGACATTTTAAAAGACAAGATTATTTGAGGTTGGCTCCTACCTTATGGCTCCAAATGTCCAAGTTCAATTCCCAGACTCTGTCAATGGCTGTGTAGATTTTGCACAAATGGCCAATTTGTTCCTCCTTGCACAAATTCTGAATGATTTTATTACCAAAATGTGAGTGTCTATCACTAGCTAGTGTGAATTATGTCCTAAGCTAATGTTTACCACAGTTTCTCCATACAGTTAGGTTCTTCTGCAGCCCATTAGGGATAAGCTGACAGAGATGGGATTAGATTCATACCTAGTGGCATGGATCGTGGACTATCTTAAAGACAGACCTCAGTATGTGCGTCTTGGGAACTGCACATCTGACATTGTGGTCAGCAACATAGGAGCGCCACAGGGGACTGTACTTTCTCCGGTCCTGTTCAGCCTATATACATCGGACGTCCAACACAACTCAGAGTCCTGCCACGTGCAAAAGTTCGCTGATGACACTGCTATCGTGGGCTGCATCAGGAATGGGCTGGAGGAGGAGTATAGGGACCTAATCAATGACTTTGTTAAATGGTGCGACTCAAACCACCTACACCTGAACACCAGCAAAACCAAAGAGCTGGTGGTGGATTTTAGGAGGCCCAGACCCCTCATAGACCCAGTGATCATCAAAAGTGACTGTGTGCAGATGGTGCAGACCTATAAATATCTGGGAGTGCAACTGGATGATAAATTAGACTGGACTGCCAATACTGATGCGCTGTGCAAGAAAGGACAGAGCCGACTATACTTCCTTAGAAGGCTGGCGTCCTTCAACATCTGCAATAAGATGCTGCAGATGTTCTATCAGACAGTTGTGGCGAGCGCCCTCTTCTACGCAGTGGTGTGCTGGGGAGGCAGCATTAAGAGGAAAGACGCCTCACGCCTGGACAAACTGGTGAGGAAGGCAGGCTCTATTGTTGGCATGGAGCTGGACAGTTTAACATCTGTGGTGGAGCGACGGGCGCTCAGCAGGCTCCTATCAATTATGGAGAATCCACTGCATCCACTTAATAGTATCATCTCCAGACAGAAGAGCAGCTTCAGCGACAGACTGCTGTCACTGTCCTGCTCCACTGACAGATTGAGGAGATCGTTCCTCCCCCAAACTATGCGACTCTTTAATTCCATCCGGGGGGGGGGGGGGGGGGGGGTAAATGTTAACATTTACCATTATACATAGTTATTGTCTGTTTTTCACCTGCATTATTATCATTCTTTAATTTAATATTATTTATTGTATCAGTATGCTGCTGCTGAAGAATGTGAATTTCCCATTGGGATTAATAAAGTATCTATCTATCTATCTATCTATCTATCTATCTATCTATCTATCTATCTATCTATCTATCTATCTATCTATCTATCTATCTATCTATCTATCTATCTATCTATTAACTGAACATGTCTACAATCACCAAAATATATTCCTGTTGAATTTTCTTAGGTAACTGGACAATATCTAATTGCATATGTAGAAATGGACCCCACTGTTTTGGAAAGGCTGTAGAAAAACCATATGATACTTTTGTAAAAGTAAATAATCTCCATATCTCACATCACTCACAAAGATGTAAGAGTTGGGTGCCTTGGAGCCAAGCATGTTTAAATGATTAACTTTGACTTTCATAAACATGAGAAATCGAATGGGCAGCAGTTAAACGCTATGGAGGGAGAGACGAGGGAGACAGTGTTTGGCCGTCAGGAAAGCACCACACACCACAGGTTAGAGGCATCATTCGAATAACATCCATGAGGAGTCCTCATCTGTTTATTTATTTATTTATTTTTGACAGAAAATGCAGATTACTGGAATGTAGAAGCTGAATGAGGTCAGGGTGGTACCAATTAAGATGCAATGCCTAGTTAAATACATTTTAAATACAGCAGAAGTGCCTGCTTGATGTGGTGTAAGTGCCCAGCAGGATGGACAAGGCATCCAGGCCAGGATGGAGGAGGGTTTCTTGCCTGGCTGGGAAGCCATAATGGAAGGATGGCCTAGTTACAGACATTACCCAGCCAGGATACCTTATAATTACAGTCCTAGCTGGGACACCGGAAGGAATAATGGACTGATGAGAGCTGGAAGTCGGGAGCAGTCCAATACCCAAATTAATAGGTGGCAGTGTTCCTTGCCAATATTCCCAGTTTGGACACAATTTGACAGGGCTGCATGGGAATTGGAGTCCGGAAGTGCAGCACTCTAGGGGTCCTTGCGAGACGATAGAGGGCATTGTCAGAGGAGGACCTCCCTGGATTCCATATGACCCAGAAGTGATTCCAACAAGCCACAATGTGCCACCAGAAGTACTCCTGGGTCCAGCTTAAAAGGAGCCCACCAGAGTTGGGAGGCAGTGAGCAACACTCCCTGGAGGAAAGAACAGAAAGAGAGTGAGCATCAAATCTGTATATTAGCTGTATTAATGGTATCATTACAGCTGCGTGAATTAAAATCCATTACTTAAACCTGGAGTTGTGCTGGGTCTTGTGTGTCTGGGGTTTGGGGGCTCGGGGGTGCCCCCTACTGTTCACAGTGGTAATCATCCAAATCACTTCCATTTGAGACATAATCATTTTGCACAAGTATGAGATCAATACTTCAAAACAGCTGGAGAAGAAGGTAAAATAATTCCAGATAAAAGGTTGGCCATGTGTGAAAGAAATCCCTTAGGATGTAAGCAATTCTGGTATTTCCAGAGGGTGCCGACACCAAAGGCATACCTGCAATGCCTAATTTTGTACCTTTTGTCTTTTTTCTCTTTCTTCATCCTGTAAAGCACTTTGAGCTACATTATTTGTATGAAAATGTGCTATAGAAATAAATGTTGTTGTTGGAATTAGTTGATATAGACCATGGGTCTCTAACACGTTGCTCATGAGCTACTGGTAGCTCGCCACCCCTTTCCAAGTAGCTCGCCAAAGGGTTAATGAATCCTACATAAATTTGAAAACTTGATTAGTCAAATTAGGGGTGGGCAATCTTTCCAAAAAAATCACATCACGATCCTTTTAACACAAAATCACGATCCACAATCTGAATCGCAATCTGTCTTTTCAATGTGGCATACACTTAAGAGAATATCCGGACTCAAACTCATCAAGACCTAAGTAACTCTTTATTTTAAATATCAAACAAAGTTGAATTCAATTGTTCTCTCGTTCGCTAACTAAGAGGAGTTAAGGAGCACGCCCCGAAACTGGCGGGTGAGTGAGGAAGGCCGCGCCCCACTCCCCTCTACCCGCTGCGTGTTTCTCGTTTTGCACAATTAAATCGGTACCGCAAGCGAACTATGATACTCACCATAGCAACAAGATTATAAAGTTTGCGGATGACACGACGGTGGTCGGACTCATCTCGGACAAGGAGGGTGAGCTAGGACAACCGCCTTAAAAACAGCTTTTATCCGAAAGCAATCATGGCCCTGAACTCAAAATAAAACTGCTCCATATTATTCTTCCAATGTGCAATATATACCGTAAGTCAACAAGTGCAATTTGTATATTTATTACTATTCGGTTTGTTATTATATTCTGTCTTTTTGTCTTTTTAACTCTTATTCCTCACACTGAGTTGATTGCACCTTCAATTTCGTTGTTCCTTTGTAAAAGTGACAATGACAATAAAGATCTATCTATCTATCTATCTATCTATCTATCTATCTATCTATCTATCTATCTATCTATACATAACAAAATGAGAGAAGTTGCAAAATCAACCGGAATGTTCAAGCAAATTATAGGAAAAAAACCCGATCTAAATCCGTTAAGTAGCTCTCTGAAAAGCGGACAGACATACAGACAAGAGAGACATTGGATTGTATATATTATATATTAGAAAACCTTCAAAATAATGCGCCGTTAAAGTCTCAACAGCATTCTCAGCATTTCTGTAGCTTAGTAGAGCCAGATAATTATAAGAATCTTCAGCAAACAGCTCTAAAAATGTCTGCTTTGTTTGGGTCTCCATACCTCTGTGAGTCTGACATGAATGTCATGAAATCAAAGTTCAGAACAAGACTGACAGACGAACATTTAAATGACTCCATAAGAGTGAACCTAAGTGGCTCCACTCCACCATACACCTCTTTTGTTGACTCCATGCAGTGCCAGTCATCTGACTAACTAAAAAACACATCACACATGCAACTGGACACGTGAAGTAAAACAGTGACATGGAACAAAATGACAAATGAATAAGTCATATGTGTGTATTGGTAATTGCATTGTTTTGTTTTGACAGCATTCATGTTTTAATTCAATAGTGTGACATACACAGGAAAATGCATACAGACATACAAAATGCACTTGCAGATGAACTAAATATTTTTTGTGATATTTTTATGCAAAATGTGAGTTGTGAACACCAACATTTCGTAAATGTTCAAGCAAAACAAGCAGATTTAGTTTATTTGGGTTGAAATAAGCTATGAGAATAAACGTTAGAAAACATGAGTAGCTATCGGCCATTTTCGTTTTGTAAAAGTAGCTCTCACGGGAAAAAAGGTTGGAGACCCCTGAAATAGACAGTGCGTGTGCGTGACAGTCACAAGAAAGTAATAATACATTTTTATTGTGACTGTGTTTTATGTTTCTGAGTGAAAGTATTAATATGCAGAAATTCCTGATACATGCATGCAATAAAAATGAAATACGTAAATAGGAATTGGCACATTTACAAAAATAATTAAAGTACAGGGTTCAGCAACTTATTCATGAATTTGAGTGTGATCATGTGATAAGGTATTTGTTTACCAGGTTCACCAATCAAGGAGCCAATCACCAGGGCAAGGCTTCTGAAGAATGTTTTATTTAATAGTAGAAAACCTGACCTGTTTGATCTTAGTCATACAAGTCACTGTAATTCACAAGCTCCCCATGACCCTGGATCACAGGGTTGAGGTCATTTCAAGAATGAACTCAATAATTCCAATTCAAACCAGGAAATGGAATTGGAATTGAAATTCAACAACAACTACAGAAAACTAAATTAGAATTGAATTGGAGTTTCCGAAAGTTGAATTCAATTCTGTGAAGTTCTACCAAATTCCATTTATTGCTCTTCCTACCGGACTGGTCAATCAGGTTAAAAAATGTACATATTTATGTAAAAAGCAATCAATCTTGTCAACAATGTATTAATTCGTAATTAAGTTTTGAACAGTTTTTGCTTACTTGATTTCTTATTCTTGCAGTCTGTCTATGATCTGTGATTTGACAGGTACGTTTTGAGTTAAGGTAGTTCTACTCTGCAATCAATGCATCACCCAAGGGTGTGTTACATGTTGATTGGCACATGCAATTAAAAATTTCACTGTAAACCTGAAACGAAGTACAACTGGTAAAAAGAAGAAGAGTTAAAGGCAGGGCAGATTGGTATGCCAAGTAGTGCTCCCATTACACTAAATGGCATCCATCCATCCATTTTCCAACCCGCTGAATCCAAACACAGGGTCATGGGGGTCTGCTGGAGCTAATCCCAGCCAACACAGGGCACAAGGCAGGAACCAATCCCAGGCAGGGTGCCAACCCACTGCAGGACACACACAAACACCAAGCACACACTAGGGCCAATTTAGAATCGCCAATCCACCTAACCAGCATGTCTTTGGACTGTGGGAGGAAACCCACGCAGACACGGGGAGAACATGCAAACTCCACGCAGGGAGGACCCGGGAAGCGAACCCAGGTCCCCAGGTCTCCCAAGTGCGAGGCAGCAGCGCTACCCACTGCACCACCGTGCCACCCACTAAATGACATCTCCAGTGATTTTCTGTTGAGGAACTTTATTTATTTAATCTTAGCAAGTTGGATATTACAGTTGCATAGTTTGACATCCTGGTGATTTAATCAGACTAGTCTGTGACTTAGACTGAGAAAAGATTTTGGAGTTTGATTTTGCCTTAAGTCGCAGGGGCAGATTCATGTGTGTGAGTGTGTGTGTGTGTGGAAAGAAAGAACACTCTTGTTTTGGACGGTGCAAACAGAAGAGAGGATCATCTTTCTTTTTTCTTGTATTTGTCGTACCACAAAGGAAAATAAAAAATCAGAGATTGAGGTCAGAATCACCTTGTTCAGATAGCCTTCGCACAGGCACCAGTACTGTCAGGCAGCACATTTACTGTTTGTCAGCATGCAGCGAGCTAGTAATGCTTTGGAAATTCAAAACTGTTGAAAATTTGCCACAAAGTCATGTAATTTGTCATCACCTGCAATTCCTAGTTTAGTTTTGTGACATCCTCAAGGTCTAGCTACAACAATCATTAAGTTTGACATCTCCTCCAACTGGAAATTATGTAGTGAGCTGCCATAGATAATGTGAGGTGAGCGTGGTCAATCCATTTTATTTCACTTATAAATAATTTTTATTAACAAAACCTGCCTAATTAAATGAGGTACCAGGTTCTCAGCCTAATATTTTGATATGTAACAGTTTCTGGTTGTTGGATTTTAAGTAAAATGAAAAATCATATTACATTCAAATACGTACTTTTATTAGTGTAAGCCAAGATAAACATTTAAATAAAGGTATTGAAGGAAAGAGACAGGGATAAGTTACGGTAATAGTGATTTCTTAGTTTTATTAGTGCTCTTATTGCAGTAAAATATGGGTAGAATAAAAAGGAAATAACTCCGTTATGGGAATTTAAAAAAGAAATACAGTAACTCTGTTACGGGAATTTAAAAAAGGGGTAGTATTTGTTTATTCCTCATTTTGCTTACTTCAAAGAGCTATTGTTAAATTAATTTTGCCATATCACACGCAAGTGTCATCTCAGGCCTGCAATGGTTGAGCGTAAACTGTTTTTTCTCCTCAGCTTGTATGTAATGATTTGTTGCTACAGCCTTTACTTTTGCCTGTGTGACTTTGATGAGCTGGTCCTTGAGAGGAGAACAAGTCACACCACTTAAGGCTTGCAAGAAATCTCAATGGTCTGGCCTGCCTTTTAACTGATGTGGCCTACGCCTCACACAATGTTTTTCTTTTTTTTCCCAACCTGAACACAACACAGAACATTACCAGATACAAATGAAGAGTAGGCTAATGAGTTGAAAGTATAGGCAATAAAAAGAAAAACAGTCAGAAGCTGGAAGACAGTAAAAAAGGATAAGAAAGTATTGCATGGCAATGCTGTAAAATGTGTTGGCTGGGATTGGCTCCAGCAGACCCCCGTGACCCTGTGTTAGGATATAGTGGGTTGGATAATGACTGACTGACTGACTATATGTATATATATATATATATATGCATAACACTTTTTAATCAGAGTGTAGCATCAAGTCAGTGCAAGTTCAGGGCTATTGATCTGGTCAGTTAAGTAGCAGAGGGGGTTGTTAATCAGTTTCAGCTGCTTTGGTGTTCATGAAATTAACAACAGGTACACTAGAGGGGCAACAATGAGACGACCCCCAAAACAGGAATGGTTTAACAAGTGGAGGCCACTGACATTTTTCCCTCCTCATCTGTTTTCCCACTAGTTTTGCATTTGGCTACAGTCAGTGTCACTACTGGTAGCATGAGGCCATATCTGGACCCTACAGAGGTTGCACAGGTAGCCCACCTTCTCCAGGATGGCACATCAATACATACCATTGCCAGAAGGTCTTCTGTGTCTCCCAGCACAGTCTCAAGGGCATGGAGGAGATTTCAGGAGACAGGCAGTTACTCTAGGAGAGCTGGACAGGACCATAGAAGGTCCTTAACCCATCAGCAGGACCGCTATCTGCTCCTTTGGGCAAGGAGGAATAGGATGAGCACCGCCAGTGCCCTAAAAAATGACCTCCAGCAAGCAGGCCACTGGTGTGAATGTCTCTGACCAAACAATCAGAAACAGACTTCATGAGGATGGCCTGAGGGCCCGATGTCCTCTAGTGGGCCCTGTGCTCATTACCCGGCACTGTGGAGCTCGATTGGCATTTGCCATAGAATATCAGAATTGGCAGGTCCACCACTGGCACCCTGTATTTTTCACAGATGAGAGCAGGTTCACCCTGAGCACATGTGATGACGAGAAAGAGTCTGGAGAAGCCATGGAGATTGTTATGCTGCCTGTAACATTGTTCAGTATGACCACTTTGGTGGTGGGTCAGTGATGGTCTGGGGAGGCATATCCATGGAAGGACACATAGACCTCTACAGGCTAGACATTGGCACCTTGACAGCTATTAGGTATCGGGATGAAATCCTAGGACCCATTGTCAGACCCTATGCTGGTGCAGTGAGTCCTGGGTTCTTCCTGGTGCATGACAATGCCCGGCCTCATGTGGCAAGAGTATGCAGGTAGTTCCTGAAGGATGAAGGAATTGATACCATTGACTGGTCCCCACACTCGCCCAACCTAAATCCAATAGAACACCTCTGGGACAATATGTTTTGGTCCCTCCGACGACACCAGGTTGCACCTCAGACTGTCCAATAGCTCAGTGATGCCCTGGTCCAGATCTGGGAGGATATCCCTCAGGACACCATCTGTCATCTAATTAGGAGCATGCCCCCCCCCCCCCCCCCCCCCAACATTGTCAGGCATGCATACAAGAACATGGGGGCCATACGAACCACTGAGTACAATTTTGAGTTGCTGCAATGAAATTTCGGCAAAATGGACTAGCCTGACACATCATTTTTTCACTTTGATTTTTTGGGTGTCTTGTAATTCAGCCCTCTGTAGGTTGATAATTGTCATTTCCATGAAACGATGTGGCATCCCTTCATTCCTAACACATTACCCAGTCCATATCAATAGGGATATCCAGCATGATTTTTTTCCCATTGAGATCTGATGTGTTTTCAAAGTGTTCCTTTATATATATAAAAGCAGTTTATATATATTATAATATATATCAAGACACTATATAAAAGCAGTCGGGATTGTCCTTCCGTCCCGTGAGTGCAAAGCGTAGCGGTATTCCGCTTATCACAGACTTACTACTTGCGGCTTGTGGTACGAAGCGACGTGATGTGAGCAGAGTTCTGGTGCTCCCATCGTTCCCTTGCTTTTGTGCGCGATGCGCTGGAAAAATAGACAAAATTATGTCTCTGAAAATAATTAATGTTGATGGAGTACAAATGCCTCACCGCGTAGTAAATATCAGGGGAGATGGTGCTTGCTTATTCTCATCTATAGCTTATTTAGTGCATGAAACTCTGTCTTTAGCGGTACAGATTCGGGCTGACATTGTACAACATGTTTTAAGTAATTGATAGATAGATAGATAGATAGATAGATAGATAGATAGATAGATAGATAGATAGATAGATAGATAGATAGATAGATACTTTATTAATCCCAATGGGAAATTCACATTCTTCAGCAGCAGCATACTGATACAATAAATAATATTAAATTAAAGAATGATAATAATACAGGTGAAAAAAACAGACAATAACTATGTATAATGTTAAATATTAACGTTTACCCCCCCTGGTGGAATTAAAGAGTCGCATAGTTTGGGGGAGGAACGATCTCCTTGGATCTTTGAAAGGGAGGGACTGTAAAATTTTTTTATAAATTATAGAAATGCTGTCTGAGTCCTCAAGACTGATCAATATTTTTTCCGGAATAGAGCTAGGTAGGAGGTGAGGGAAATTGGATAGGTTTTGTTTAACAAAGTTTCTAATTTGAACATAGTGAAAGATATGTGTTGCTGGAAAGTTAAATTTGGAGTGTAATTGTTCGTAGGATGCAAAGACGTTGTCTATGTACAGATCTCAAAACATTTTAATCCCAAATCTTTTCCAGATATTAAAAAGTGCATATGTTTGCGAGGGTTGAAAAAGGTGGTTCTTGTGCAGAGGTGCCACCAATAAAATATTCTCCATCTTAAAATTCTTCCTACATTGGTTCCATATTCTGAATGAGTGAAGCACAATTGGGTTGTTAGTATATTGGTGATGATTTGTACTTATTGGGGTACAAAGCAAGGAATATAAAGAAGCACTGCAGGATTTTATTTCTATTGCAGAACAAGCCTGTGTATGTTCATCTATTTGTGTCCAGGTTTTTATAGCTTGTATGTTTGCTGCCCAGTAATAAAATTGAAAGTTAGGTAAAGCCATGCCACCTTCTGCCTTAAGTTTTTGTAGGGTCACCCTTAGGATGAGTGGATGTTTTCAATTTCAAATAAATGAGGTTATGGTTGAATCTAACTTCTTAAGAAATGATTTATTGATGTGTATTGGAATGTTTTGAAATAGAAGAAGAAGCTTAGGAAGGATAAAAATCTTGACAGTGTTAATTCTTCCAGCTAAAGTGAGATGAAGGGTTGACCATCTATGCAAGTCTTTCTTAATTTTTTCCATGCAGACAGCAAAATTTTGTTGATAAAGAGCTTTATGTTTACTCTTGATCTTTACCCCTAGGTATTTAAACTGATCTGCAATGATAAAAGGGAAGGTGTCCAATCTAATGTTGTATGCTTGAGAATTCACTTGAAAGAGCACACTTTTGCTCAAATGAATTCTGAGACCAGACATTTTTTGAAATTCTGTTAGTGCTGTCATGACTGCAGGCACTGTATTTTGTGGGTCTGATATATACAGTACCATATTATCTGCATATAGAGAAATTTTCTGTTCAAGTCCTTCTCTGATAATCTGATAAGCATTTCGACAGTGAACTGCCAGTGGCTCAATGGCAAATGCAAATAGCAGTGGTGACAAGGGGCATCCTTGTCTGGTACCACATTTTAGTTTAAAGTACAGTAATCCCTCGCTATATCGCGCTTCGCCTTTCGCGGCTTCACTCCATCGTGGATTTTATATGTAAGCATATTTAAATATATATCGCGGATTTTTCGGTGCTTTGCGGGTTTCTGCGGACAATGGGTCTTTTAATTTCTGGTACATGCTTCCTCAGTTGGTTTGCCCAGTTGATTTCATACAAGGGACGCTATTGGCAGATGGCTGAGAAGCTACCCAGCTTACTTTTCTCTCTCTCTCTTGCGCTGACTTTTTCTGATCCTGACGTAGGGGGATTGAGCAGGGGGGCTGTTCGCACACCTAGACGATACGGACGCTCGTCTAAAAATGCTGAAAGATTATCTTCACGTTGCTATCTTTTGTGCAGCTGCTTTCTGAAACGACATGGTAAACAGTGCTTCGCATACTTAAAAGCTCGAAGGGCACGTATTGATTTTTGCTTGAAAAACAAACTCTGTCTCTCTGTCTCTCTCTCTCTCTCTCTCTGCTCCTGACGGAGGGGGTGTGAGCTGCCACCTTCAACAGCTTTGTGCCGCGGTGCTTCGCATACTTAAAAGCCAAACAGACATATTGATTTGTTTGCTAGAGATTGTTTTCTCTATCTATGTGACATTCTGTGGTCCTGACACACACACCTTTGAAGAGGAAGATATGTTTGCATTCTTTTAATTGTGATACGGAACTGTGATCTCTGTCTTGTCATGGAGCACAGTTTAAACTTTTGAAAAAGAGACAAATGTTTGTTTGCAGTGTTTGAATAACGTTCCTGTCTCTCTACAACCTCCTGTGTTTCTGCGCAAATCTGTGACCCAAGCATGACAATATAAAAATAACCATATAAACATATGGTTTCTACTTCGCGGATTTTCTTATTTCGCGGGTGGCTCTGGAACGCAACCCCCGCGATGGAGGAGGGATTACTGTAGTCTGAATTAATGGTGTTAATACAAACTGAAGCTTCTTGACAGATATACAGTAGTTTGATCCAAACCCTTTCTCTTTTCATTGGCAGACCGACCATGGGAAATTTCACCTGGATTCGATGATATCACTTCCATTTCTGGCCCCAAGGATGTCACTTCCAGTTTCCAGTCCTAATGATGTCACTTCCCCTGCCTGAGTACAAAGCCGCCATGTTTCCCTGTATGTTTGTTCATTTTGTTTGGACTAAGATCTGTTAAGACCAGCTTAATATTAACCAAACCTTCATCTTTGGCAGCCATACTTCAAGTATACGGGCGGCTCTCCCCAAACCTTTTCCTTTGTATACTGTATATATACAGTATATATATATATATATATATATATATATATATATATATATATATATATATATATATATATATATATACTGTATATATACAGTATATATAAATATATATATATATATATATATATATATATATATATATATATATATATATATATATATATATATATATATATAGTGACACCTGAGTCACTGTCTTGCACCCAAGAGAAAATGCTGAGTTCAAAGGTTTCAAGAAAACCATCTTTATTCCAATCAAAACATGAATAGTCAGGCTATTTATTCAAATGGGAGCTACCACTTCAATACACACAGACAAGGCAAATTTGAAGTGCCAAGTTAGAATGTTCCCCACATCAACCATCGGTGACAGATGTGTTACACTGGGAGGCGGCGAAATTGCAGCTGTCTCGGTTGCGCTGCAAACCTGTGATTGCCTCAGCAACGGACAAGCAACCCTTGACAGACATGTCAACCACGTTTTGGCGTGTAGTACAGTTGGGGAGAGGAACAAAAAAGCTCAAAACCTTATATCCCCCCCCTCAGCTTTGTTCACACCAGTGTGGAACAGTATCAGTTTGAATGGACTCAAGAAGGTGGATGCCTGAGGGACTCCCGAACAGTAAACAGGAGGAAGGGCAACACAGTGTCCCAGGATGTTGAGTCATCATAAGCAACCTGCCGAATCATCTGCTTTAAAATATTGTTAAATTGTTCATTCAGGCCATTTGTCTGTGAGTGTTGTTCAATTATTTAATGCATTAAGCAGCACTATTATGTAAATTCAGCTACTCATAAAATAGACCTCTGACCTTTTTTTTTCAGATCATTCTGTAACAGACTACTATGTTGAATGCTCCTATTTGCTGAAGAGTAATTAAAGACACAATGGACAAGCTTCCTCCTGCCTGGTTTCTAAATCAAAGAGGTTTTATCAAACTTATCCTAGTAGAGAATAAGTTTCTTTCTTTAATTAATAGGTTGGTTTCTTCCACAGAGCGGAGGGGCAGTTGACATATTTTATTGCGCAGCATAACCTGTCTGTTCAGACACAGACAGACTTCAAAGTTCAACTCGCACATGAAACTTTTATGATTTTGCTGTCTTGAAAAAATTCAACAAATTAATCTGCACACACTGTTATTAATTTGGGGTATCTCACCCTTTTTTGTTTAAAGATACCCCTTTTATTTTGAAAGTAAATCTTCTTAAATTCCAAGAGCCAGAGATCTTTTTTAAATTTTTGCCACCAAAGCCCGTCAGGTTTGTTTTTTCTGGGTTTTCCACACTGCCTTGTCTGTGTAGGTCAAAGCCTACTAAGTCCATTCTGAATTCTGAAGATTAGGAAGACTAAGGACTCATATTTGGTATTCTGGGGCAGGCGTTTCACAAGAGGTAGGACTGGAGAATGGAGACACTCCTCTGTATTCAGCTGCCAATGGAGGTGGTTTAGATTGAGATGTACTGACCTTGCAATCAAATGGCTGAGCCCTAAGAGATATCTAGGCCAACCTGATTATCTTATTACCATTATGAAGATTACCAGGAGAAATAATAAAGAAAATATCTGAATGCATGAATAGATATAATAGATATCAGATGAATAGAGTAAATGAAACAATAAGCAAAAATTAAACAAAGAACGTATGTGAGAGGAATTTCTCATGCCATTTCAGAAATGGTCAAGCACTAAGTGACCACAGGGATGCTTTTATTTTTGATTCATCATCCTATGTGAGGCGGAATGGCAGTTGTTCAAAATCACATTGTATTTTGGACCCCCAGTGTTCACAAAGTCAGAAATATTCTTACTGCCCTGGAAGTCCTTAGTTTCAGTAACCTAAAATAAAAAAAAACATAGAACAGTAAAAACACATTTATGTATAAATGTCTATAAACATCTTTCACTTGTAATAATGTGAAACATGCAGGATTCTAAATATTTTTTTGCAATATGAAAACACAGGTGGTTCTGCTGGTGCCTGGCCCACACATCGTCTGAGAGGATTTCTGTATTCAGTCTCTCTGGCTTTGGGCCTCCTTCTTCTAAATTCTCTTCTTCTCATCCTTTAACTGTGTATATTAGGCTCTCTGCTTTTACTGTTTGTCTGTTAATTACAAATCTGTTCTGAAATTTTTCACAGAAGGAAAACAGATATTTCAAGGTAAGGTTGTTATACGCTCTTATGGTATATGGTGATTAGTGCATGCAAGTAAGAGTTTCACTACACTCTGGATACACGACAATGATGACCCTTATAAAATAACCCAGTATACAGTAAGTGAGTAGGGGTGTGCACATGAATGTATCCTGTGGTGGCCCAGACTTAATTCCATTGGGCTCCTAAAGTTACCACCAGAATAGACACTACGACCATTAACTGGTTAAAGTAAATCTGAAAATGTATGGATGAAATTAAGTCTCAAACATGGTAAATTCAACACTTTAAAAAATACTTCTTTTATAAAACACTGGATAGCTTTACTTACCCATGGGTACGGTACAATTGTATAAGCTACCTCCATAAGTTTTTTAAGTATCCCTCCCATGTGTCCTTCAGATTAAACATATGTTTTAAGATATATTTCAGGTGAAAGATACATTTCATTTAAGGTTTTTAAGGAACAGCAGTTTATGTATGAAGCAGCACCTCAGATGGGATGAATGATAGGACAATTTAGAGAGACAAGTCAGAGTGGCGAATCATCATAAAGACATGATTAGATTAAATACAGAAACACACATAAGACAAGGAGGAATGGAAGAGCAAACAAACTCAAGGGGCACAAGAGAACCAAAGACCATGCGTTGTGCCACCTAACTGGCCATTGCTTTGAATGCCGTATGTGTTTATGGCAGTCAAGCACATGTAACAACCTTCTGTGTGAGTAGGTGGAAATGTGGACACACAGAGCAATGGACGTAATCAGTAAAAGAACAACTTGCTCATTTGCCGGTTTCAACAAAGAAAAAGTGAGCAGGACATTTGAAAAAAAACCCAGAAAAAAAAAACTTTTGGAACAATTTACAACTTAAACTTGTACCTCTCCATTGATAAGGCCCTGGAGAATGGCCTTGCTGAACAGCGAGACCAAACACTGATGCTTCCACTTGAAGTTCTCAGGATTGACAGCGTGTGTGCCTTCCTCATCAGCTTACACAGCTCTGAATGGAGCTGTGCAAGTCCTGCTTTTTTTATCTCATTCATTTATTTTGTATATTATGTCAGGTAGATTTTACTCCTAACTCCTCCTGCAGGTCCCATTGATTTCATTGAGCCCAATAAACTCCACATACAGCTTCTGGCAGCGGCCTTCACTTTAGTATTCTCTTCTCTCCAGCTGTGGCCCTGAAATCAGCACCGCGCCAACAACGCACACATACCAGTGACATGAACAGACCTCATCGTGAGCAGTGGCTTATAAGGCGAAAGAGACAGGATTAGTTACATTTTTAATCCTGGACACAAATTAGTGTCAAGTTTTATTTGTGTAGTTTAAATTTCATGGGAAATTTCAGGGGCATTGGAAAATTCAAATAATTTTTGACCAGGTTTTGTCCATAACTGCTGATAATGTTAAATAACCAGAAAAAACACTACGCCTGTTTTACTGCTTTGCTTGTTTGCAATGTGTTTGTGTAGAAAGGAAAAAATACTATACACTGTGACAAGTTTAAAAAAAAATTAATTATATATATATTCCAATATATATATTATGGGAGACGGCCGGCTGTTCATCCCAGTCCAATACCCCCAGGCCGCTAGATGGAGCCCTCCCTGTAGCATGGGAGTGCCCCAAAGACCAGCAGGGAATCATGGACAATGGAGTTTTTATTCCCGACCCTGCTGGACACCGTGGGGCCCACCAGAGGACGCTGCAGGAGGCTCAAAGACTTATATGTGCTCTATAACCCGGAAGTGTGTCTTAATAATCGCGACAGGGGAAACAACGTACTTCCAGGGTGAAGAAGAAGAGTTTTTATATGACCCGGGGGTGTTTCAAGTCACATGGACAGAAGGGCGAAACACTTCCGGGTCATGGACTATAAAGGACTGTGGGAAACCCCAGATGAGTGAGCTGAGCTGGGTGGAAGGGTGGCAACGCGTCTGGGAGAGAAGGATTGGTGATTGATTATTGATTTATTGTATGAGTAGTATGGAGTGGAGGGTGCTTTGTGCACGCTGTTATTATAAAAATAAAAAGTCTTGTACTTTTACCTGGTGTTTGGCGTGGTACCTGAGGATTCAATAGCGCCCTCTACTGTTACAATATATATATATAAAATCCAACGTCTGTCTGTCTGTCCGCTTTCACGCGAGAGCTACTTAACAGATTTAGATTGGGTTTTGTTCTATAATTTGCTTGAACATTCCGGTTGATTTTGCAACTTCTCTCATTGCGCTAAATATCAGAGTTCGCTTGCAGAAGCGATGTATTCACATTAATCCGAGACAAAGGCTGTGGGCCAAGGGGAGGGGGAAGCGTGATATCAGGAGTAGGGAGCCGGGTAGGGCCCTCCTCGCTGTCCTGTTTCACTAATACACGGGTGGAACCACGGGGGGACGGCTAGTATAGATCTTGTCACGCTTGGGTCACAGATATGCACAGAAACACAGGAGGTTGTAAAAAACAGGAACTTTATTCAAACACTGCAAACATTTGTCTCTTTTTCAAAAGTTTAAACGTGCTCCATGACAAATCAGAGATGACAGTTCTGCCAGGAGCAGAGAATGTCAGAGAGAGAGAAAAGCAAACAACAATTCCAAATCTGACAGGTGCCAGTACAGGCTTTTAAGTAAGTGGAGTACCACGCGAGAGGCTTATCATGCGACAGAGCCTCCAGTAAGGTAAGGAGCAATGAAGGTAGTCTGTCAACGTTTTTCAGGGGTTTTCCCAGGAACGTCTGTATTCTCTGAGGGTGCGATCAGCCCCCTAGCTCACAATATATATATATAAAATCCAACATCTGTCTGTATGTCTGTTCACTTTTCACGCGAGAACTACTTAATGGATTTAGATCAGGTTTTTTCTATAATTTGCTTGAACATTCCTGTTGATTTTGTGACTTCTCTCATCGCACCAAGTATCATAGTTTGCTTGCGGTACTGATTTATTTGCGTGAATCTGAGAGAGAGAATGTGGGATGAGAGAAAGTGGAAGTGGGCAGAGCCCTGGTGATTGGCAGAGATATCACGGGCACGTGATTTTCTCCCTGTGTGAAGGACGCGCTCCCGTCAGGGCTGAACATGATCAGATACCGTGCCAACGTCTGACATCGGAGCATACTTACCTTCCACTGGCCAGAATTACGTTTTTTATTATTTTTTATGATTTTTAAAGTTTGTCCTGTTTCACTACTACGTGGGCGGACCCCACGTTTTGAATTCGTTTTGAAAATTAGGAGCGCCTGATCACCATAACAAGCCCACTAGAAAAGCTGGTGTTATAAGCACAGTATAAGGTAAAACAGATTAACACAACCAGCACACAGATACTTGTTTTACATTTTTTCTCATACTAACAAAAAATATTTTCACTGACCATTCTTTATTTCCATTTGGGATAGTAACATGTAGCCTATGTAGCTTAAACAGGGCACATTGCTTATTACTGCCTTTTATTTTGTTTTTTTACAACTAAAAAAGATGCCCACTTGTGCTCCTAAGTGAATAATTAGGTGCTAACAGGACAGAAAGGTGCCACTCAGGGGAAAGGGGTAGGGGCTAGAACTACAGAACCCAGTCCAGTGTGCCCATCCTACCACACAAACACCTACATCAGCGTTGTCAGGTAAGGAGAAATCCCCCATTTTTGAAGGCAATTAGGGCCACAGGGTCAAAAATGAAGGGAAGAATTTCATGGGGTAAAAAGAAAGGAGAAAAATCTAACAAGGGGTATTTCTTAAAAATAAGGGGGAATTTTTTTTCCTTTAATGGGAATTACCTTTCTATGTAAACAGGCTTTCATACCTTTTACATCTTCTAAACCGCTAAGTGCTTGATGAAAGCAACATTTAGCAATAACCAATAGCCACCTGCTATTGTCCCACCCACTTGTTTCTAAACTTACGTGTAATTGGTCAGGAGTCTGAGTGGTCTGGATTGACAGGCCATCTGCCAGTCCCAGTGGTATTCTTACTTTTTACTTTATTAGTAAGATTCAGAGTCCCAGCTCAGCTTGAAAGGTTGGTATTAGTTTGTAGAGCTCTGTGAAGTTGTCAGCTTGTAAAGTGTGTAAATTAGTAAACATAAGTTTATTGCATTGTTCTATTGAGAATCCGTTTTTTCACAATTAGGGAATAATTCTCAAAATGCGGGGAAATTAGCTTGCTGATGAGAGGATTCTGAGTGTTGTGTCTCACAGCCTGCAGCCCAGCCAGGATGCTAGGAATACTGTAAAGTGCAGCTGGCACAGTCACAGTAAAGAGCGCCAACATTTATAAGTTACTAATTAAAATGAAAACCGGACAAGAATCTTAACAGACAAGCAGTTTCATGTCATTTTAATTAGATTAGGAATCTAAAGCATTGTACTTACCTTCCATTTGTCACTCATGTGTTTTGCATCAACAACCACAGTCTGAGAACTTATTCCATAACCTCCTCCTTTGTGAATAAGCCATTGCTGTCCTTGAGCATCTGTTACCCTGCACAGCAAAAAGAATGTAATGTTAATATTTAAAGGTGTTAAGATACTTAGCATGTATTTTTCAAATTCAATCATCAAATTTTGGAACACTTCACTGTATTTCATCCAGCCTTCTATTATAATCTAGGATAGGTAAGCAGCATTTCAGGATTGTATAAAGTAGCCAGTAATACAAGAAAGATAAAATGACATTTTGTCAGTGCATCATATCATATAATATCATTCTTAACTACAAAATAAGCAGCCAGGATCCAGTACATTTAATCTGCTACAGTGTAGCCAGTGATTCTTGCAGCAGCGCTGGGGGAGTAAGGCAAGAAGTGAACATGGTGGACACTATGGGGTTCCTTCACAGGGCACAATCATGGTGCCAACCAGAAAAGAGTGCGCTGTGTGCAATACAGGAACGGGAACCTATAAATAAAATATTGGTTTAGTTTTAATCCCGTTATTTGCAAATAGATGTTTTTAAAGAGTGTGATCTGGTGGCAAAGCAGTTAATGTTCAGGCCAAGAATCTTCGGAGTTCTGCTTGGAGAGTTGAAAAAGGGAGTGAATGCCATTTACTTCACAGCACATGAAGGACATATTTTCTTAATTGAGAAATATTACTGATACATTTCCTGTATTCAGTGTTATAACAGGTAATCATACGCAGTTAAGTCCACTCACTAATAATGATCAATCCAGAAAAGCATGGGGCGAACACAGAAGTGCCATGCAGACCCTGGCACTGTGAGGCAGAGATAACAGCTCTTTATTACCGCAGTAGAAACTGACACTTGCTGTTTTTGTCTTGCACTGTTAAGCTGTACTTGAAGCTGTTGTGTATTGAGGCGCCTATCACACAAACTGGAGACCCTCAGAAACTTGTCTTCTGATTGGGTGGTAACTTTGGGTCTGCCAGAGCTCTTCCTATCAGAGTTTTTTTCAGTTTCTAATTGTCTTTGGATCGTGTTGGACGCCATTGTACTCACTGACACTTTGAATTTTTTTTGCAATTTCTCTAAATGAAAGGCGTATATTTCTAGGGTAATAATGCTCTCTCTCATGTCATTGTCGTTTTCTTGCCATTGTCACCATAATTTACAATTTTCTACAGTGGAATATTATCCAAGTAGTACTTCAGAGGGTGTAGTGACACAGACTGTTCCTACTCTGCCCTAAGACAGACAGAGGGGTTTTAAATAATCAACAGAAGCTGGGACACCAGTACAAATTGTTTGCTGAAAGGTTTAATTTTGTTTAGTTGCTGCAGAACATTTTTAGGTTGTAACCTATTAGCTGTTCCCTAAAGAAAGCCCATTTGTAATATTCTGAAATTTCCTTTTATTCAGTTTTTGCTAACCTAAACTTTAAAAATAAGCCTCTGGCAGTTTACTGCTTACCATTTCACCATTTTAGATCATTCATTACATTTCAACTGAGGTGTTCTAAAACTTTTGACTGGTAGTGTATATATACTGTATATATACAGTATATATATATATATATATATATATATATATATATATATATATATATATATATATATATATATACAAAACTGTGCTACTTGTTTTACTTTGTTTCTTTGTTTCCTGCTCCTTAATGCATATAAAAATAACGTATTTGTCAACTGGTACTGGTCGCAATAGAAAGTTACTTGGAGTTGACAGTCACAGGTTTTTACTTTCATACCTGACACCCGAGTGGCTAACTGGATATTGCCCAGCAGATGAAGACCCCATGGCCCGTTCTACTCTCTCTGCTTTGAAAACCGGAGTGTTGTAGGTCTGTGTAAGTCCAGATTTGGTGCCAATGTCATAGGAATGATTTCCACTACCTGAAAAGAAAAATAAATTACTTCATCATTGTTTTTCATTTAATGCTTGCTTTGTCTACTGTAGTGTGTTTCCAGTACCCCAGCAACCTGATCACTATAAGCCTTAGGCCACTGACAAAACTGAAGTCTGTATGCAGGTACACCAGCCGCATTATACTGGTAGAAATAGATATTGATGTTAACTGTTTCAGATTAATAATAATAATAATTAATATTCCTCAATCCTTACTAATTTTCCAAAAAGACAATTTTACCAGAGCTAGAAGACATCTTCTTGACGACTTCTTCTTCACAATATATTTCAGTAGAAGTGCAAAATATGCAGCACACACAGTGAAAGGAAAAACTGCGACTTGCTTTATACTCTCAGCGCCTGGAATCTCCTCCTCTTGGGGAATTTCCGTCCTCACATGCAGGCACGGTCACATGCAAGTTTAACTGATCTTCATTCCCTGGGGTTTTTTCTGTCACCTTTGAAGTCATGAATAGCTTTTTTATCTGTAGTGTATTTTTCTTAACTCTTTTATTCCCAGTTGATGGTTGCAGGATCTTTATGTCTATTAGGAAACCAGAGGTCCCTCAGGCAGGCCTGGCAAAACACCCACAAACACAACATGCCTACAATGATCAAATTCTTAAAAGTAAGGGTGTCAAAGAGCCATCCACATGAACGGTCCAGATAGAATATTTATTTATTTAGATCCTGCATAGTTTCCATAAATAATAACAGATTTGTGAAATTCCAGCGGGTTCCTGATTTGAAAAAGAACTCTTGCAACAAACACAGGCTCAGTTCAGGTTTTCTTGATAAGTTGTATCCTGCTAGGTAGCCTAACATATATTAAAGATTTTTTTGTACATATGTTAGGAATCTTTTCAAAGCTCATAGAATTAATTTCATATGCAAAGACCCTTTCCAAGAATTAATTGGTTCTTTCTCAAACAATAATTCTACGAGGAGCCACACAACCCAGTAAACTGCCATTTAAGAACCATTATTTCTAAGAGTGCAGGCAGAAACCCAAACTCAGGTGCATGGAGCCGAGGGTCCCTAGTGTTAACCACTGTGCCATATTTAGTAAGGATTACACAAATATGTATAGCATATTACAATGTGTTGTGGGGTTTAAAATCTGTACATTTGGTTTATATTTCCATTATATTTTGTTCAAGACAAGACAACACATGAACTACATTCAGGACAAATCAAAGTATGTCTTTTTCCCAGTTATACATCACTTTTAAAATAGCTGTTCAAGCAAAAGAGGAAGGCAATGGCTCAGGCTATCAATTACTTTATAACCTGAGAAAGGATGGACATCTAATTATTTTACAGCCTGGGAAAGGAAGACCTGCTGATACCTCAGAGAACATCAAAAAAGTTTTATTGTTTGGGAAAACGAACAGTGAATTCATTCATCATATTCACAGCCAGCCAATCCGAATATCTAACAACCACATCTTGCAAAAACCCCCGATAGAATTTTAGAATAAATATGCCTCATCTGAAGAGTGACATTGGAAGGAGGGAGGAAGACGAAGGGACAAATATGTCAGAAGAGAACAGAGCAACGGCAATTTGCGGCTGTTTCCATCTGATCCTCAGAAAAGCATCATAAACAACTATGAGTGCTAGATCACAAGCCGCCTGCAACATTCATCCTTGTCATGTTTACTTTTTTCTTAAGCTTTTTCTAAAGACTATATATATCCAGACTTTTCTGTCAGTTCTATTTTCTATTATTCTTTGTTCCACTGGTATTATTATCATTCCTGTAATAAATAGCATGCTGCTTTTTACTTTCTATGCTTTGTCTTAATGTCTAGAGTGATTGAAGTAATAAGGTAGATTTCTTTATGCGCCTGGTGCAGCAGGTGATTTGCCATTACCTCTGTGCTGTGAGGTTTATTAGGCTGAGGGTGTGAGCTCCACTCAGTAGTAAGGAACAGTACGTAAAGTAAGGTATTCTTGGCTGATAAAGGGCCTATAGTCAAGAGTGCTGAGCCTTTGTATGTTTAAATCTATTCTTGTAGACCAAAGTAATATTTAGGTCTGAGATATCATTAAACTATCGTATGTTGTTCATGCTGATAATGAGTAAGTCTCTTGAAGTGCTGAGACAGTGACAGGCTGCGTTATTCCTAAAGCACTTGTGTGGTCTAAACTGCTAGTGTTCAACCAGCTGTGTGTGTGTCATTCGTAGGGCACTGTTAAGTTTCTGTGTATAAGTGTATAGCTATGTATGCGTGTGTTAATCTTAAGGTGCAACAGTAGATCCACCCGGTAACATATCTGATGAGTAAACTTACCCCTAGGTAAAGGGTAAGTAGAGGGAAATGCCTCGACAATACACAATGCTATAAATTGTTATTTTTGTTATTGTTATTTTTATTATTTTTGCTATTGTTGTCATTTTTAGTAGTGAAGTCCAGCCTAGGGCATTTTGGGAATCATTTAAGGATATAATAATCAACAACATGAGATACCAGAATTAAAATAAAAGTTACATCAGTAAGAAACATTGTTACAGTGAAAAGTCAGCATTTAAATCAGAATGAGAACTGAACTCACTTTACTGGTCAGGTACACTAACTTGTACGAATTTGTCTGGATACTACAAGGGCAACACAAAATATCAGAAAATATGAAGGAGAAAGAGTCCAAGGTGTGCCGGTATACATTGATACTGAGTAGAAATGAAAACCTGGTCAATCGGAAAAACTGCATCAGGAACAAAACTGCTCAAATAACATGTTGTTTTAGGTTTTACCAGTTTGCCAGGGGGAATTCTTTGGAATACTGCGGTGGGTTGGCGCCCTGCCCGGGATTGGTTCCTGCCCTGTGCTGGCTGGGATTGGCTCCAGCAGACCCCCGTGACCCTGTGTTCGGATTCAGCGGGGTTGGAAACTGGATGGATGGATGAATTCTTTGGAATAGGTGGTGTAGCTGGTGAGTCAGATAATCAGCGATCTTTGTGGCACATATAATAAATATCACATGGAATCAGGAATAGTATTCATTCATTCATTCATTCATTCATTTTCTACCTCTTATCCAAAGCCAGGTCGCGATCACACAACACTCTTAGCAAAGAGGCCCACATGTCCCTTTCCCCAGCCACACTTGCCAACTCATACTGTGGGATCCCAAGGCATTCCCATGCCATCTGGGTGATATAATCCACCCAGTGAACTCTGAGTCTTCCCCAGGGTTTCCTCCCAGCTGGTGGTGCCCATAAAAACCTCCACAGGAAGGTGTCCAGGAGGCATCAATAGCAGATGCCCGAACCACCTCAACTGGCACCTCTTGATGTGGAATAGTAAGAATTGTAAAAAATAAAATTGTGGCTCAACAGGTGGGATCTGAGGATTATGATGGACAGAGCCTGAAGAGTGAAATATACAGGGCAGGATCCGCAAAGCCCAATAATCATTCATAGCCATCAAAAGGACAGTAGAGAGCCTTGGAATGGAAATAAAGCCAGCATCTGAACACTTCCGGCATTTTAAATTTACATGGGACAGGGACAGGCAGTCCTGTTCTGGAGCACCACAAACACTGCAGGCTTTTGTTATGAAACAATGCTTAATTTAAAAACTTGTTGGACTGGATGTAATTTTTCTGTGTCAAGATGTTCCTTTCAGGCAGGGGAAACTGGTGGATGGATGGACTGGGAAGCTTTTTCTTTTCCTTTAAATATTTTACTGAAAGCAGTCATTTAATAGTGAACAGAAGTACAGATGAAAATAGTTAGTAGATTAGCTCTTGTATCCTGTTTTTATGACGTATGGGTAATTGCCTTCTAGTAATTAAAAAGAAACCTAATGAACTTGAAATTCTTGGCAAGCAAGTGAATTACAATTAATACAAAAGTTAAGTAATTATGAAAGTAACTTTATTTAGTGTGAACTCATTATAATGAGAAGGTATTGGAGTCACAATTTTATCTGTTTGTGAAGAAATATTTTCAGCATTTCTCTATATTTATATATCCGTTTTTATACATATGTATGCTCATATACAGGTTTGAGCAGAGGTGACACTCCTCTGGTCATGAGTGACTTCAATGTGACACCCTGGCATGGACAGGGTTAACTATGAGGATTGTCTCGGTCCTCATGTGTCTAGTGACTGTGGTGAGAGTGGCTCCATGTTCATTCACCAGAGCTGCATTGTTGAACTTGATACTTCAATACTGGTGGTGCGGTGAAGGAGATCGATCACATCCTCGGGGGCAGACGCTGGAGGCTTTTGCAAAACTGCAGGATCTACAGAAGTGCCCAGTTTGTGAATTCTGATCCTAGACTTGTTGCTACTCTGAAGATCCAGCTTAGATCCAGTAGGCTACCACGTACTAGGAGATTGAGGCCAGACCTGGATATCTCTGGGTCCAAAGTTCTTGAGGCTGATCCTCCCATTAACTGTGAACCATCCAGTATCAGTGAAATTGCACAGGTGGTGAACCAGCTGAGGGGGGGAAAGACTGCAGGGATCTGTGGTACCCGGGGTGAACTTCTCCAGGCTGGTGGTAAGGCTGTCCTCCTGGCATTGCAAGCAATCTCTGCTTCCATTTGGAAGGCAGGTGTCATCCCAACTGATTGGAAAACAGGACTTGTTGTCTCTATCTGGAAAGGGAAGAGTAAGGGCCTGGATTGAGGTAACTACAGGGGGATAGCACTGCTCTCGGTGCAAGGTAGGGTCCTTGCTAGTGTCCTCCTCAGTAGGATCATTGATCTTTTGCTCACCTACCAGTGAATGAAGCAGTCTGGTTTTACAACTAAGAAGTCTACCACTGACTGCATCCTGGCACTGAGGGTTCTCATCAACATGAATATTGGCAGAGTTTCTTTGCAGTCTTTGTTGATTTTTGTAAAGCGTTTGACTCATTTGATCGAGATTCCCTGTGGGAACTGGTACTATGTGAGGACTGTGCAGAGTGGAGACAGAACCTTTGTGTTCTTCCCAGTTGACTCTGGGGTTCATCTAGGGGTGTGTTCTTGCTCCTACTTTGATCGGGGCTCTCGAGAGACTGAGTGAGGAGCCTGAGTGTCTGGGCTTGCGAGTGTCCTGATAAAAACTAAGATCCAGGCCTTTAATGACCTCTTGGTGACAGTGTGTCCGACTGTAGAGAGAGTGTCAAGCTTGTCGAGAGGTTTACTTACCTCGGCAGTGACATTCATGTCTCTGGTAACTCTTTCTATGAAGTCAGTAGACGAATTGGGAGAACATGGGGGGGGGGGGGGGGGTCATGGGGTCACTGGCGATCCCAATTTCTGTGCAAAAGGAAGAAGGTCCAAGTTTTTAGAGTCCTGGAGCTTCCTGTTTTGCTATATGGCTGTGAGACCAGTGACCTGAGATGAAGACTGGATTCCTTTGGTATTGTGTCTCTTTGGAAAATCCTTGGGTACCTTTGGTTTGACTTTGTGTTGAATGAGAAGTTGATCATGGAGTCCTGAATGAGGCACATTACCTGCATTGTGAGGGAGCGTCAATTACAGCACTATGGCCATGTGGTGCGATTCCCGAGGGTGATCTGGCTCACAGGACTCTCTTTGATGAGGATCCGAGTGGCTGAACCAGGCCAAGGGGACTCCCAAGTAACATCTATGTGCGGAAGATAGAGGGTCATTTCTGGAAGGTGGGAATGGACTGCATGTCTGCCAGATGGAATACCAACCAGGGTCCCAAGCTGTTTTGTTGTGTGGTGGGTGTGGCAACGCGCTGTACCAGTGCATGCTCTCCAATCTGACCTGACCTGACCATAAGGTGTTGCTTTTTGCTTTTAAACAATAATTGGAACAGTATCAAAAAGTCCATGTCATTAGCAGAAAGCATGTAATGTACGTGCAATTGTGGGGGATTAAACTATCACAGGGCAGCATGGTGGCGCAGTGGGTAGCGCTGCTCGGGTTCGCTTCCCGGGTCCTCCCTGCGTGGAGTTTGCATGTTCTCCCCGTGTCTGCGTGGGTTTCCTCCGGGTGCTCCGGTTTCCTCTCACAGTCCAAAGACATGCAGGTTAGGTGCATTGGCGATTCTAAATTGTCCCTTGTGTGAGCTTGGTGTGTGTGTTTGTCTGTGCCCTGCGGTGGGCTGGCACCCTGCCCGGGGTTTGTTTCCTGCCTTGCGCCCTGTGTTGGCTGGGATTGGCTCCAGCAGACCCCCGTGACCCTGTAATTAGGATATAGCGGGTTGGATAATGGATGGATTGATGGATGTTCGCTGTTTCCTGACAAGGAAAGACAAGGGGCTTTTGTGACTAGAAACAAACCAAAAAAGCAAGCATTCTTTAAAGGCTGACAAATGAATTTCCTGATGCTCTTTTTACATTTTTTTTGTACGTTGTACATTTTCAGACTCACTGAAGTGATGATCATTGTGAAAGGACAGTTGTCTTTTTTCTTTCTTTGTTCCAATACTCACTCTGCCTGTTATTAGTTATACGTACTTTATGCTGCATCTGAAATTATCATTATGTTCCCAGTCTGCTCATTTGAAAAAGTAAGAAAAAAAACATTTCATTCTACCAAACTGCCTGCTCTATTCTGTATTATTTGACTGGTGGGAGGAAATGAGGCCAGAGTAGGGTGAGAGAAAAAAATCAAGAAAAACATTAGGCTTATTTTGATGGTAGAGCTAAGAAACAGGATAAAAACAAATTACAAAACACTTCACGTGGTGGCACTGTCAATATGAAACTGAAACTAAAAGCTGCCTGCTTTTTTGTGCCTTGTTGGCTCATTCGTATTTCCACACCCTGATCCAACGACCCAAATGTTTTTCACAACTCCACTTCCATTACCAGGGAAAGACAAGGGACTTTCCACAGTTAACAAAACACAGACATACCTTTGGAGCGGCGAAGTGAATTTCTTGATGACTGACAGAATTCTTCCCTCAATTTGAGAATTTTGAAATGGCTACTCTTTAATGTTAAAGTCAAAAAATATATGATATACTTTAGATCATAATTTTAGGAAGATTTGCTCTGTTAATGCCAAATATATGATTTGTTAAGAAAAGTAATATTGACTTAAACAGAAGTGAGTACAATCTGGTTTGAAAATGCTCTCGTTTATAAATATTTACATGTTATGTCAATAGAAGATGAAAATACTGGAACACTTAATGGCCAGTTGGCAGCACACTGTCTCAAGGACTTGGCATCCTGATGCTATTCGCGTGGAGTTCCATGTTCCCCCATATCCATGTCGGATTTCTCTGACATGTCACCAAAGAGTATGGATATGTGCGAAAATGGGCCCTGCGATGGACTCGCTGCCAGTGCAGTATTGTGGGTAAATATTGGCTCCTCTGCCCCTGACTTAATCATTTTATGTTATACTAATCATACGGTACATTTATACTGAGACACTCATTTACCTTACTTCTGTTAGTTTTTTTCATACTTTATAAGGGTATTTTGCCATTTATTGACTCACTCGTTTATTTATTCATGTTTATGAATAATTATGGAAAGGCTGGGGATGACAACTATTTTGGAAGGATAAAAGAGAGATCAACCTTGGATGGTTTGCCAGTGAATTGCTGGATATGCTCACTCGCAAGCCACTCATCCACCTAATCTAATCTGAAAAAGCTGAAGAATTTCAATAGATCTCAAGCATCTATAGTGTCCATTTTAGGACATTCTTCTCTCTAACAAAACACCTTTCTTCATCTGGCAAAACTCCATCCTTCTTCCTAAATTTTACAAAATGTCATCCATTTTTTTTATTACTCTTTAATTTAATATTTTTTGCTGCTGGAGTATGTGAATTTCCCCCTGGGATTAATAAAGTATCTATCTATCTATCTATCTATCTATCTATCTATCTATCTATCTATCTATCTATCTATCTATCTATCTATCTATCTATCTATCTATCTATCTATCTATCTATCCTTCGTCCACAAACAAAACGGCTTCTGCATTCTATTGTTTAACAAAATGCCACCCTCCTTTATGCCTTCAACTTTGGCCAAACAATTATTGACTTTCAATTAAAGCTTCGGCTCATTTGAAACCTAAATAATATATATATTAAAAAATACTTTTTTAAAAACACCGCTTATATTAAGTTAAAAGGTGTACTAAAAAGTCAAAAATAAGTCTCTCATACATCACTTGTAAAATAAAAGCGTGGGCGCTTTCGCTAAGATTTTAAGAAGTGTTTTTTGAATGTTGATTGATGAAAAGCACCCACGCTTTCATTTTACAAGTGAAGTATGAAAGACTTGTTTTTTACTTTTTAGTACACTTTTTAACTTAATATAAATGTGGTTTTTAAAAAGTATTTATAAATATATATATATTATTTTCAACTCTTTAGTCTTGGGTTTGTATTAGTATAATTTTGTAATCAATATTTTAACACTTCCTTTAATATTTCTATCTGTTACTAGTGCCATCTATTGGTGAAATCTTGAACTATTCTTCATACGAAAATTTCACTTCTTAATTAACTTGGATTAATTGATCAATTAGTGAAACTGATTATTGATTCATGTATTGTCATCGGAAGTAAGTAAGTGTGCAAAATGTCAAGTCATTTGGACAATAGGAAGTGGATTAAATATCAATTACAAGATTTATACCAGACAACAAACAGGTAAAGTTAAAATAAGCTTGGAAATAATAACAAAACCGAAATAAATGATGTGAGACACAGTGTGTCTAATTATAATTTTATTAGCAGCCAGCAATCAAACTTATAAGTGGTGAGCCTTTTGTAAAGCCGTGGTCCTTATGAATTAAGAGGATCTCCTTCCACACGTGCAAGTGTGTGTGTGGTCGACGGCACCTTACTACATGCCTTGCTTTTCATTTGCTTCTTGTTCTTAGTCTCCTTAATCCAAGTAAGGGCAGTGGTGGTCCAGACTCTATCCCAGCAACACTGAGCACAAGGTGGGAAACACCCAGGATGGGTGGTAGTCCACCGCAGGTCACACTAATGGAAATTTAGAGTTACCATTTAGCCTAACTTGCACTTGTTTGGGTAACTGACAGGAAAAGCCAGCAGTGGCAGGCAGTGTGGCTTTGGACTTCAAACTCTGATGTTGTGAGTTCAAATCCTGCTATTGAGTCACTGCACCTGCCTGTACTCCAGTTGGGAAAGCTATAGAAATGTGACCAGTGGTATCTCAAATATTGTAAGTCACCTTGGATAAAGGGGTCAGCCAAATAAAGTACAGTTAAGTCCATAAGTATTTGAAGAGTGGCACATAATTTTGGCTCTGTATGCCACCACAATGAATTTGAAATAAAGCAATCATTGTGTGATTGAAGTGTCGACTTCCTGCATAATTAAGGGGTTTACCAAAAATATTGTATGAGCCACAGGAATGACCTCCATTTTTTTGCATAGCACCCCCATTTCCAGGGGCTCAAAAGGATTTGGACAAACTGACATAAGCATAAATATAATGGTCATTTTCAATATTGAGCTGAAAATCCTTTGTAGTCAATGTGTGCCTGAAGTCTGGAGCCCATGGCCATCTCCAAGTGCTGGGTTTCCACTTGTAGGAGAAGGACGGGACATCCCGGCTGGGAAAGGGGATGGTTTATTACGTGTATGGGAAGACAGGATGGAACAAATGTTAAATTGGCTGGCTGGACGGAAAGAAACATTCGTGACCAGCCAGTATAAAATAAGGGAAGAAACAGCAAAAGCAGGAACTGGTTTGGAGTTCGTACCTGGATCGGATACTCATGATGTGGAAGGACAGTGGAGATCAAAGATTCCTATTTATTGCCCAATCCCCCCGTGTACTAGATGGCAGCAGCCCTGGATAGCAAGACCCATTTGGACACCTGCATGGAATGCTGGAAATTATAGTCTGGTAGTACAGCCCTGCTGGGGTCTGAAGGTGCCGCCAGGGGGCACTGCGGCGAGTTACACTCCCTCCTATTTGAGAATTCCATATCACCCAGAAGTGTTTCCAGCAGGCAAAGCCTTTGCACTGGAAGTACCTCTGGGTCCTCAATAAAAGGGACCCCACTGTCTTGTCCAGGCGAGTCAGAGCTGGAAGGAAGGAAGGCAACACTCGACTGGAGGAGAGCAATGTGGTGGTGAGAGAGTGGGGAAGGAGAGATAACTTGTGCTTGTGGTTTTTGTGCTTCATTTACGAGGTATTTCTGTAATAAATACCCTTTGATTTGAACCCAGGACTGTATTGTACCTTTCTGTTTGGGGTTTGGGGCTCTCTAGCGCCCCTTAGCCTTCACACACTCTAGTGATGCTTTACCAGGCATTTTCTGTAGCTGTCTTCAGGTGCTGCTTGTTCGTTGGACGTTCTGCCATCAGTTTTGTCTTCAGAAAGTGAAATGTCTGTCCACTTGGGCTGAGGTCAGTTGATTGATTTGGCCGTTGAAGATTATTCCACTAGTTTGCGTTGAAAAGCACTTGATTTGCATTTGCAATATGTTTTGGCTCACTGTCCATCTGTACTGCGAAGTGTCATCCTTTTGGTTTTGTAGCATTTGGCTGAATCTGAGGAGCCAGTACAGCTTTATACTCTTCAGAATGCATCCTGCTACTTCTGCCAGCAGTCACATCATCAGTAAACACCAGTGGCTGACTTCCATTGGCAGCCATGCACGATCCTGCCATTGCCATAAAACTGCGGTACTTATCTGCTCATGGGTCATTTTTTTTCTTCTCCATACTCTTCTCTTTCCATTATTCTGATACTGTACATGTTGATCTTAGTTTCCTTTGTCCAAAGAAAATTGTTCCAGAACTGGACAGGCTTTTAAAAATGTTTTCTGGCAAAGTCTAACCTGTCCTTCCTATGCTTGAGGTACACCAGTGATTTGCACCTTGTGGTAAACCCTCTGTCTTTACTTTGATGAAGACGTCTCTTGACTGTAGACTTTGGCAATGATAGGCCCACCTCCTGGAGAGTGTTTTTGGTTTGGCTAAATGTTGTGAAGGGCTTCTTCTTCACCAAGGACAGAATTCTGAAGTCATCCAGTATGGTCGTCTTCTGTGGTTGTCCAGACCTTTTGGTGTTGCTGAGCTCACTGGTGTGTTCCTTCTTTTTAAGAATAAACAAAATGGTTGACTTGACCACTCTTGGTGTTTCTGCTATTTCTCTAAAGCAGTGCTACTCAACTTCATGTACTTCAGGGGCCAAAAACTGGGAATTAGCCTGACTAAAGGGCCACAGTGCAAAACAAGTTAACATTTTCTGACATTTTTGGCGTTGTTTTCTAAAGATTTAAGTAAGAATGTTTTAAAACTAGCAAATCTATTTAACAAATTTTCTTTGCATTTGGGATTACGCTTAATAAACAATCCTTCAAAAGAATAATAAATGTAGAAATTGTTTGTAATCATATCACCAGATAAGAACAATTTTAACAAATAACATTTATCTAAAAATGGGACTAAAGTAAAAATACATCTTAAAATAATTATGAAAGCTATTAGAAATGTTAATGTAATTTAGATCAATTAACATTTTATTGCCCCGTCTACTTCTGCTCTTTAAATGCCAGCATATAAGGATAAAATGTAAGTAACATATGAATACTGCCATGCTCCACCATAAATACAAACAGTAATACAATCAGGATGCTTACTAGCGTTCCCTCTTGTCAACAAATATCCTCTCCTCTTGTTACGGCCTTTAAGTGGAAGAAGTGTGAGCAATTCCTCAGCAAGATCCACACCATTAAAAAGGTGCACTCACACCATGACCTGGGCCGCCATGTCTGATATATCGGTTGACTCGTCAATGGCCAGACTAAAACGTTCTGCGTTACTTAGGTGAGTTACAAGCTTTTCAAAAAGATTATCAGAAATTGTTTCCATTTTTCGGGCTAGTGTTGAATCTGACACTTGCAATTTGGATTTCTGACCAATTATATCGTCTTTATTTTTAAAATCAGCGAAAAGAGATTCACTGCACTCCAAGAAACATTTTTTAATAAGCTCAACTTCAGTAAAAAGTCTGCGGCTCTTTATAGTGCTCCACGCTATTTTATATGAGGTGTGGGAAACAGCCCGGACACAGACAGGTAGACATTTTGTTGATCACCACACACGTTTATTTACAACCATTTACAATAAAGTGAACATGCACACCCCAGTGCCGCAGCACCAATCACCCCAAAATCCAGGCCTCACACTGCCTCTCTCTCTTCAGGTCCGCCTCCACTCCTCTCCTCCGAGCTCCATCCTCTTCCACCCGACTCCAGCCATCGAATGGAGGGAGGCGGCTCCTTTTATCTTCACCCAGACGTGCTCCAGGTGCCTCCTGATAACCTTCCACCGGCACTTCCAGGTGTGGCGGAAGTGCCAGCTGTGCACCCAGAAGCACTTCTGGTGTCCCTGGTCTTCTTCCCCCCAGCACCTTCGGGTGTGGCGGAAGTGCTGAGAACCAGGGATCCACAGGCATTCGGGCGCACCCTGGTGGTGACCACGGGCCCCTATAGGGTTGAGCTTCCAAGCTCTGTTCCCGTGGTCCCCATACTATCCAGGGCGGCTGTCCCCTCGGGGTCCGGAGGAGGCATAGTCTGTCTTCCGGTCCTTCCGGGCATCCCGGCTGAGTACCACCCCCAGCTGCTCGCCACAGAGGCTTCTGTAATATAATCACTCTCTTATACTTTGCATCGTAGTAAATTTTGCTGGCCATGTATGCCGTCTAGAAGTGAGCGGATTTCATCCTTTCTTAAATTGGTCTGAGGGGGATATAATTTTCTAAAGTCAGCATAACAGCTTTCGTGGTGATGCTGGATATTTGTGCATTTTGGTACCGCTATACTTCTCTGACAAAGCAGACATGGGGGATTACTGTTTATTTCAGTGAATGCGAATTCTTCTTCCTATGCTTTGTTACGTGTTCTATGCTCATTTGAAATTTTGCGTTTTGCAATTTTCTTGTCGTTTTCACCAGTAGCTCTCTAAACATTTTGTCTACTTTGCGTTGTGATACAGAAAGAAACTTCACATGAACTGAAAAAACGTATAAAACACTAGTGCGCCCCCTTTTGAGAGAAAACGGAATGTTCTTGTTTTGAGTAGGAATTTAAATTCTGGAAATGATTAATAGACTTTAATACATTTATTACTTCCTGGGGGCCACAGAAAATGCTTTAGGGAGCTGCATGTGGCCACGTGTTGAGCAGCCCGGCTCTAAAGGGTTTGTTTTGTTTTCTCAGCCTAATGATAAACTGTTTTTACCTGCACAGGCAGTTCTTTAGACCTCACATTGAGAGTTCACAGTGACAACTAACAAATGAAAATTCCACACTTGGAATCAGTTCCAGACCTTGACAATTGTGTCATCGTTCAAACAGTTATGGACCGAACTGTCGTAGATGGCACATCGGCTGGATGGGCTTCCCGGTCAGGAATAAACAAGAAGCAGACCCGGAAGGAAGGATACGAAAAGATAGACAGACAGCCCAAGTTAAACAAATCGCTGGGGAGTTTTCATTCCCCCCCAGCACGCTAGATGGCAGCAGTCCCGGATATCTGTGCCCAGTGGGAAGCCAGCAGGGCATGCTGGGAAATGTAGTCACTGGGTGCCACAAGAGACAAGCTCCCTGTTATAATGGACTTCCGTGTGACCTGGAAGTGGTTCCATCGGGCTCCAGAAGTACTCCCGGGTCTGTAATAAAAGGGACCGCACTCCCTTATTCAGGCGAGTTGGAGCTGGGAGGTAGAGAGGCAACACTTGACTGGAGGAGAGCAGTGCGGTGGTGAGAGAATTATAGTAGAGAGAGAAACCTGTATTTTGTGCTTATTGTGAAATATTTTGAGGAAGTTTGGTTAATTAACAACCTTTATTTATTTGAACCCAGGACTGTGCTTCTGTGTTCGTGTCAGGGTTTGGGCTTGCTGATGCCCAGGTTTCCATCACACTGTATATAATAATGTAAGTGAAAACTGGCGCACCTGTGTGAAGATCATATGGTCACAGGGACAACGTGTAAAGTCCATATGGATAACAACACGGCCCATGCATGGCATCTAGCAAAAGTGTTACCCACAGCACCAGCACGTCACCCTGCCTTGTTTCTCATTCTCTTTATTTCAGTTATATACGGGAAGTCAGCAAAGTGAAACTGATGATTCATTCCAAAACACTGCAATATTATTACTAAAATATTTAGCATTCCGTTCGGGTGTGCCTTCTAGGAAACATCTTCGGTGCGTTCACTTGAATCGACGTGTTAAGCCCTCAAAGCATCAATTGCAGCTGACTTTCGTTTGTTGCTGTAGTAACCTCATGTCTGAAGACCCCCATCGAGATCAGTTCACACACAAGCCTGGACTTTTCAATCTTACACTTGGCAGTTTTTACTTCATTCATCTGAGTCTACACAGCTTTCCCATTGTTAATGGAATTACAGTATTTTCAAGACCACTGTTGGTCTGCCGTCTTTTTTCAATCTCAGTTCATTTCTCCTTCCTTATTCTTTCTCCGTCTTCTGTTTTTCATGGTGTTTCTTTTGCCATTGTTCATGCCTTTAATACGGCTTACTTTACTTGACACTGCCTATCTCATGTTTTATCGTCTTTTATCTTCTCATTTCTTCTTTACTCCGTCATTGATGTCACCTCTCATTGTCAATATCTGTTTTGTTTTTTTGTGTTTCTCTATTTTGAATCTTCCCTTCTACTATGTTGCTTTTCAAATTTTTAACACTGCTCACAGGCTCTACTATATAACGGTTATTTCATTTAAAATGTTAACAGCCATGTGAAAAAGTAAGTACATCCTATGAGATGTTATCTTGATTTGGTCTTCATTTTAACAGTATCTTTAGACAAAAGTGTTGCAAGTGAAACAAAAAATGAAAATTTGTCACAATTTACTCGATGATAAATGAACTGATATGTAATTTCCATCTGTGGAAAAAGTAGACCCTTGGACATAATAGCTGCTATTGCCCCCTTAAGTACGCATTTCCCATAACTCCTTAGCAGTCCCTGACATCGACCAGGAGAACGTTTTTTCCACTTCTCCACACTGAATTCTTTCAGCTGTTTGATGCGTCTCCTGCCCCACAGAAAGTTTCAAATCCCCCCACACCCACACATCACGAGGGGTTTCAGATTCAGGCTTTGTCTTTCCCATTCCAGATCCCTACATTTCTTTCTTTTCAGCCAGTCTTTGATGGATTTTCTAGTATTTTTAGGGTCTTTGTCATGTTTCAAGGTCCACTTTCTGTTGAGCTTTAATCTTCTGATAGATGTTATCACATTTTCCTCAACCACCCACTGATACAATTCACAGTGAATTCCATGATGGTGAGCTGTCCAGGCCCTGATGCAGCAAAATGGCTCCAAACCATAACAATTTTACCACCATGCTTTACAGCTGGTATCAGGTTCTTCTTGTGAAATGCTGCCTTTGTTTTTTGCCAAACATGTCTCCTGGTACTGTGGCCAATTATGAGGTGTGGTCAAAACCACAGTGAATGTTTAAATAAAAAAAAATATATTACAGCAAAAGACACATTGCCATTAATCTCCCTCACTTCAAACACACTTATTCCATCGTTCTTGCCATTTTCAGAAGTCCTCTTTAGTTGCGCTGTCATGGTTGCCTCAATGTCCTGAATCGATTCAAAAGGTTTACCTTTCATGGTCAATTTGATTTTGGAGAAAAGCCAGAAGTTGTACGATGCCAGATTTGGTGAATAAGGTGGGTGAGGACACACCATAATGTTTTTATTTGACAGAAATTACCATATTAGAAGTGATGTGCAACATGGAACACTGTCATGATGGAGGATGAAACCGTTTGCCCATTTCTCATGTCGTTTTCTAAGCACATCGTTTCTTAAATGCTCTAATAAGCCCTTCTAATATTCAGAGTTACCTCAGATTGCACAATTCCATCAAAATCAAAAAACACAAACATCATCTCCCTGATGTTGGATCTTGATTGATGTGCAGGACATCAATGCAGCCACGACAGTGCAACTAAAGATACTCAAGAAAGAGAACTTCCAGAACTGCTTCAGAAAGTGGCAAGAACGATGGAATAAGTGTGTTCGAAGCGAGGGGGATTAATGGCAATGTGTCTTTTAATGTAATTTTTTTTAATGTAAACATTCAGTAAGTGTACATCTTCACTTCACATTCACTTCACTTATCCTGATGTAGGTCATGGTGGCAATGTGCTGAGCTACCCTTTAAACCACCCTTTACTTGGCAACTTGATGAATTACCAGTGCTCCAAGGCCAGATATAATTCCTCCAACATATCCTGGGTCTGCGTCTGGGTCTTCTTGTACTCCTTGCAAGGTGGGCACTCAGAAGGCATTCCCAGAACAGCTATTATTGAATTTCTTACCCTGTTAAAAACAGTGAGCCCAGCAGTCCTGTGTTGAAGCTTCATTTCGTTATCTCTTATTACCCAACACAACCCAGAGCTCATGACCACAGGTGTGGACGGGAATGTAGAGCAACAGGTAAAATCAAACCTTTATTGGAGGATATATCTCCATTTTCACTCCCAAGATCTCCTACAATGTCAGTACTTGCTGAACCCTGCCTTGTAGGGCCCGCTCACACACCTTGACTGGAGGCCAGTGTAGGACAGCTAATTAACCCAACATACTGTACACATCTATGGGAATGTGGCAGATACACCAGAGCACACAAATGTGCGGGGAGCAAGCAAATTCCACACGAAGAGTAACTGGCCCATACAAGAAGCTAGATGATCGAGACAGCAGCACAAACCACCATTACACCAAGCTGTCCAGTAAAGCAAAATTCAGCATATAAAATTACCTTCCCAAAATTAACATTACAACAGAAACTTAGCACAGCCATTGTAAGCTAACTTCTTATATTTTAATTAATAAATGACTAGATCAAAGAATATAATTAGGAGTCATAAAAATATATAGTTGTGTCTTCTGTGCATTGTTATAACTAAATATGCATAAAAACATCTGGAAGACATCTGGAAGACAGAAAACCTTGTAAATCCACTGCTGTAAGACCCGTGGCTACCTGCCATTCTGAGGCACAGCGTAATGAGGGACTGCACGCCTACTTCTGGTCCATCATCCTTCGAGATCCTAAATGGCAGTTGTCAAATATGATATTATAATTTGAGCCTCCAGCTTCCACAAAGTCAGCAACTTTCTTAGAACCCTGGAAATCCTTGGTTTCAATGACCTACAAGAAAAAAATGACATATAAAAGTCGGTTATCTAGTTTAGTTGTAAGGAGTTTAACAAATGTAAGAATGTTTCAAATTTAAAAATAAAATTACACAGCATATCATGTATATGTTTAGGTTATTTAGGATTTGGTAAAAATATAACACAAATAAAGACAGATCAGACTATCCTATGTGAAATTACATAAGAGGCTCAATGCACTGTGGGACACTTAGCATAAGCGTTATGTACTATATTATATTTAGTATTAGATGATGAGTGTACAAGCTGATATCCTCTAACACATAAAAACACTTTATATAATTCCAAACCTTCTAAATCTCCAAATCTCCTTAGATTATCCATTTGTCAGTTTTCTAAATTAACACTTTTATTACAATTCACATATGCACCAAGCATAAAGAAGACAAAGGAGCCAGTCTACCCCCAGGCATACTTGTGTAGATTAGTATGCTGATTAACATAAAGTTCACATCTCTGCAAGGTGGTGAGAGGCTACGTGATGACACAATGGCTAGCCCTGTTACCTCATGGCTTTGGGGTCCTGAGTTTGAATCCTGGCTTATGCCCACCCCGTCATGGTTTGTGTTGATTCTGCACATTCTCCTCATGTCTGTGTGGGTTTTTACTCTGTGGATTTGGTGTTTGCCCTTATAAAGGGGGCATGATAGGTTAATTAAAAATGGTTGTGATGAGATAAGACAACCCTTGTCTAACTCCTCTTCCAGCAATGCAAGGGTCTGTTATTTCTTCACCAATTTTCGCACTTATTGCCTATTCAATATACAGCGCTGCTACCAGTCTTTAATCTTTCCAAGCCATTCCTATAAACTGTAAGGCATCCATCAGCTTGACCAAATTTAATTTGTTAAAATCGTTTTTGTAATCAAATAAAACAGGCAAATACATCTTACCCATGGTCAACATTTCACTCACTAATGAAACTCAACACTGCTTGTCCATCTGTTTCTTCTGAATCCGAATTGTCTTCTGCTGACGTATTCTGTTAACTGTCATCTTGAAATTAACCTCATATAGAGTTAGTTAGTCTGGGTGTAGATGTGTGCGTGACCGTGTCCTGTAACTGATTAATATCCTGTCCAAGATTTATTTCCTATCTTGCACTTGATGCTTGTACGATAGGCTCCATTTCTACACAGTCCTGACCTGGATTAAGAAAGTTTCACAATGGATGAACAGAATGAACAACCCAAGAGAAAACACACATGCGCTTGACATGAATGTGCACACTGCATGGGCTGAGTAACCAGATTGGCACTTGAGTTGTGAGGCTGTAGTGCTATCTACTGGGCCACCACCCAACATCTTCTATCAGTCCATTTTTTAGACCCTGATCTTTCCATTGCAAAGATAATGGAGTCAAAGGCCATTCTAGAGGCAGGAGCCAACCCTGGATGATTTACCGGTCCATAGCTGAGCACAATTATGTCCACTTGTACTCTCAGTGATGCCAAGACAATCCACAGTAAATCTGAATCTCTCGTCGACAGATTATGTCAACTTAGAAAATCACTGGGCATAAATGCTGACCTTCTAGTACAGATGTGTTCACCACTTTTGCTGACAGCCAATGACATGCGGTCGGACAGAATTGGTGCTGTATGAAGGGTTATCAGGTACAACGAGTTCAGCTGCAATTTCAGCCCTTTTTGTTATTCTGTCATGGTAAGTAAAACATGAGACAGACAAACATCACTTTTGTTTGTGAAGTCCAAAAAAATGTGTGTTCCGTATTCATCATCACTGACTTATATATGCATTATACTTCTGGATGAGCATTCATAGGTCGTCAGCTGTCACGTACACAGAGCCCACTGCTATGACTATACGGCATGTCTGATTTTGTCAGGGCGAGTCGTGGGTTAGTTTCAGTTTGTCACTGGGCATATCAGAGTTCGCAGTAGCATACCACAGACTCTCTAAGATTATATAAATGAAGGGTACAACTGGAAAATCACTGGAAGAGTTGCTTAATGTGACAGGGCCTTTAACCTAATCTCCTTTTATTGGATGCTGGAGGAAAAATCTGTATTTGCATCCTAAAGTGTATTCATTATGTAATTAGTAATCTGTAAAGTGATAATTGCATTGTACATATGAACTTGTGACAGCACTCTGAGCCCACATTGTACAAAAATAAACTGAATTGAATTGAAGTGAAAGAGACACAGGAATAACAGGCAACCTACACACTTGCAGTTATAAAGCTAAAGACACTGGATCTGTGAGGCTGGAGTTATACCTCGTCACAAACGAGCGCATGGGAAGCAGTCAATGGGCTTGGCTGGACATGGCAAACCGGAGCAGGAGTTGACTGAGTGCACTAAAGCCTTTTCTCTCACTCCGCCAGATCCTCTAAACAGAAGCCTGCCTAACTCCACCTCTGCTTCCAGAATACACTCTAGCACTGACCTCACTTCTGGGTTCCACCTCCTTGGACACACCCCTCCCTCCTCATCCTCTATAAAAGCAGCCACTTTTCCCCAATCGCCATTCCTGTCTTGGATTCAGTCTGAAGAGACAACTTGGCTCCCATTAATTGATTACATTGTGTTTATTTGTTTCTTCAGGAATTGTGAATATGAGGTGGAACCCCAAGGATTTTTTGTGTCACTCTCAGTCAACCTTCACATATTACATTCATTCTATCGATGTGTACTTACCTTCCAATCACTGCTCATATGCTTTGCGTCGACAACCACAGTCTCTGAACTTTTCCCAAACCTTGGACCTTTGTGAATGAGCCATTGACTTCCATCTTTTAGTGTCACTCTGCATAGACAATTGATGAGAAAAGCTTAAATTACGACATTATTCAATAGATTCCACTTATGTTCTTGAAGTACTGTAACTTGGTGCCTTTTTGAATTTGTTATTTATGAAATGACAATAACAATGGCTGTATCACTGTCTGTTTCTTTTGTAATCAGTGTATAGTTTTATGGTGCAGAAGAGCCCTAAAGGGTCTCAAAATGCGTCAACTGACTTTACAAGAATTATAAACTGCAGTTAACACTGGCTGTTTCTGGCACTGCTCCCTACCAACTGGACATGAAAACAGCTACCTAAGCTGTAAGCTTTGACATCATTGGAAAGTGTGTTGATTGGACAGCACCATAGAGTTTCATTTGCATACTGTATTTGGGCATGGATTTTTACACGCCGAGACTTTCTAATGTATTGTGAATTTCCCCCTGGGATTAATAAAGTATCTATCTATCTATCTATCTATCTATCTATCTATCTATCTATCTATCTATCTATCTATCTATCTATCTATCTATCTATCTATCTATCTATCTATCTATCTATCTATCTATCTATCTATCTATCTATCTATCTATCTATCTATCTATCTATCTCTATCTATTTAAAGTGTACTATGGCTATAAAAGCAGCAAACAAGCCTGCCCAGTGCAGAACTGACTTACTTGCTAGCAATTCTTATTTTTCCCAATAAAAAAATCCTTCATAAAACTTAAAGGTTTGCTGTTCTGACGTAACATCAGCAGCAATTTCCCAGACTAAACAGGATTCCTCCAGTTAAACATCTCATATTATGCATCCATCTATTACTAAATAGTTCATTTGAGCATTTTGAGGGATGTAGTCTATTTTGGCAAGGTCAGACATGTGACAGGAACCAGCTGTCTATTGGGTGCCAGTTTATCAGGGAGCACATTCTGGTGCACATCCCATCTAATTCACATGAGACAATTAAGCTGAGGTCACATTACGCAATATCTAGTCATGTGGCATGTCAGGCTTGTCAGCTTTAGTTTTGGTTCTCGTCGACAGATTACATCAACTTAGAAAATCACTGGGCATAAATGCTGACCTTCTCAATAAAAAAATCCCTTGCTTGCCCTGCTATAAAAAAGCAGTTTCTTTCTTCTACAACACACATACTGACTTTAAACTAACATGAGTCCAATGTAATATAATTTAATTAATTATGGACTCTTCATATCCCAAGTCATTTTTATGAATTTCCCCTTGGGATTAATAAAGTATCTATCTATCTATCTATCTATCTATCTATCTATCTATCTATCTATCTATCTATCTATCTATCTATCTATCTATCTATCTATCTATCTATCTATCTATCTATCTATCTATCTATCTATCTATCTATCTATCTATCTATCTATCTATCTATCTATAGATGTTTTGCATTTGACAAATTTAACACAGCAGTTAGCAGTCCTAGCTTATGGAGTTTGTTTCCAGGGTTTATGTTATATGCCTGCTTTCTGTCTTTGTGGAGTCCGCAGGTTCTCCTTTACCTGGTGTGGGTTTTTCCTCCAAGTCCATTGGTGTTCTTCCCACATCTCAAAGATGTGTGCTGTAGGCTAACTGGTGATTCTAAATGTGACATTAGTGATTCTAAATGGGCCCTTAATGGACTGGCACCCTATGAAGAGTTGCCTCCAAGTAGACTTCAGCCCACTCCATCCTGAAATGGTTTAAGTGAGTTTGTTATGTTGCATATTTGATAGTTAGTGATCCTTTATCTACTCTACTGATGTTTTCTTATATTTGGGTGGATATTTCCGATGTTATGAAATGTAATAATGATTTTGTTTTGTGGCCTAGCAACTTAATAATAACTCTTTACATTTCTATAGCACTTTTCCTCACTACTCAAAGTGGTTTACATAGTGAGTGGGGAGCCACTTTAGCTACCGCCAGTGTGCAGCACCCACCTGGATGATGCAACAACAGCCATTTTGCTCTGGTGCACTCACCACACATTAGCTGTTAGGTTAGGGTGGGCAAAGTCATTTCTGGAGGGCCGCAGTGGCTGCAGGTTTTTGTTTCAACCTAAAGGCTCAATAAGAAGCACTTATTGCTCAAGTAACAATTCTGCTTCATTTCTGTAGTTTGAACCCTTATTGCTTATTTTAGTTTTAAACAGCTGTATTCTCGGTTTTTAATTGCTCAGTATTAGCAATAAGATGCAAATGACAGAAGAGACCAGCATTTCCCCATTTTGCTTGTTTCCATTTATGCCTGTGGGTATTTATCCTTGGAAGGAAACTGTAGACAAAAAAGTGAAGGACTGAGAATTACTCTTCCATTTTAGACTTCAAATCATTTGGATGATATCATTAGAAAGGGGAAGAAAATCTAGGATATGAGAATGACCTGAAATGGCAGAGTTAGAGGACAAACAAGCCATGAAATCAAATTATTGGCAAGGATTGTTTTCTAATTAATCAACTGGGTTGGAGCAAAAACCTGCAGCCCCTCCAGGACTGACTTTGCCCACACCTGTGTTAGGTGGTGAAGGTGGGAGAGAGACAGTTAGCTAATTAGACACAGGGGATGATTAGGGAGCCAGAATGACTAGGCCATGATGGGCGACATTGGGATAAATCTGACTCTTTACAAAGGATGCCCAGGGATTTTTTATGACCACAGAGCGTCAGGACCTCAGTTTTACATCTCATCAAAAAGACTGCACCATTTTTACTACACAGTGTCCTTGTCACTGGACTGGGATCTACATTCAGACCACAAGAGTAAGCGCCCACTGCTGGCTGTAACCCAAGCTTCCCTGCGGATGCAAACACATCTCTTGCTCCCCAGGCCCAAACCTCAGATATTTCAGCTAAAAACCACATCCGGGTGTGATGGATTGGCTGTCCACACGGGCTCAGGAGTCCCAAACACAGCACCCCCTGGCAGTGCCTGCGGGACCCAACAGGGCTGCACCCAAATCCAATTCCCATGGAGCCCTGCGGGAAACTGAGGCACCGCTCCAACCCAGGGGGGCTGCCATCTAGCGTCCAGGGGGAGGTATTGCACAGTCCAGGGCTGCTCCCCCTGAATATTGTGTGCAGGGGCGTCCCGGCTGGGCATGGACCCCGGCCGCCTGCCACACCTTATAGCACTGCTCTGAAGAAGCACTTTGGCACCTTTTTGTTCCTCCCTGGCTGGAGTTCATATTCTTGTTTTATGTATTTTATTTTTCATTGATTGATTGTTTGAATCAATTGGATTTCTAAATTTTTTGCTCTATATTTGATGATTCTTTGATTTGCTGTATTAGGACTTGTTTGCTTTGGATTACCTTGTGTCTCCTTTTAGCGATTGTGCTCCATTGAGCTTCATAGAGACTGGATTATTTAATGTGAAGAATAAATATTTCATTTAATAAAGATTCAGTGCTTGCTAGCCGGGGAGTGACGGCTATATCCCTAACTAGTGGACATTTTCTGAAGTGCTTTTGGAACTTATTGGGATTTATGTGCGTTGGGAATCTCAGACAACAACACTTTTGTTTAAAAACATAAACCATGGAGTGCAGTTCAACTTTAAAAGTTTAAATCAATCATATATCATTGAATGTTTGGCTACTTCATCTCTCTATATATAAAATCTAACATCTGTCTGACTGTCATAGTTCACGCGAGAACTACTTAATGGATTTAGATCGGGTTTTCTGGTTCAACATTCTTGTTGATTTTGCGACTTCTCTCATTGTGCGAAGTATGAAAGTTCGCTTGTGGTACCGATTTATTTGCGCAAATCCAAGAGAGACGCAGCGGACCAAGGGGCGGGGGGGCAGGGCCCACCTCACTCACGTGTCTGCCTCAGGGCGTTCCTTACCTCCGCTTAGCTAGCGAACAAGAGAACTACTTAACGGATTTAGATCAGGTTTTTTTCTATAATTTGCTTGAACATTCCGGTTGATTTTGTGACTTCTCTCATCGCACTAAGAATCATAGTTCACTTGCAGGAGCAATATAGTTACGCTAATCCGAGACAGAGGCTGTGGGCCGAGAGGAGGGGGAAGCATGACGTCAGGAGTGGAGAGCTGGGCAGAGTCCTCCTCACTCAAGTGCCAGCCTCCGGTCGAGTCGGTGTACCTCTGTGTTTTGGAGTGTACCTTGCCTCTGCTTAGCTAGCGATACCTGTTTTATTCTTGATTTTTAAAGTTTGTCCTGTTTCACTACTACGTGGGCAAAGCCACAGAGGATGGCTAGTAATAAATATTTAGGCAATGGTGTCTATTGTATCCAAAGAGAATAAGCCTTTGCAGTTTTATTTTATTCTTCTTACCTCACACCTGTGTGGCTCAGTGGTCCTATCTCAGGCATGCCTCCCATTGCCCTCTGCACTCTATCCGCTTCGTACACTGGGGTGTTGTACAGCGCCGTAAGGCCCGATTTGGTGCTTATGTCAAAGGAAAAGTTTCCACTACCTAAAAGAGAATTCAGGAAAGTTCAATCACAAAGAGATCTAATCAGATAGTGCAGCATCGGAGTAAGGTACATCAGAAACATTCTAACACAAACCTGCGACAGTTAGTAAAAAAATCTGATAAAAGATGCTCCTTTTTCAGCTGCCCCTAACAATGTAACCGTGATTCCTTCATAAGGAAAAAAAATACCTCCATTATGGAGAGACATCTCTCTATTATAAAAAAAAAATCTTGGAAGGCTTAGAAGGAGACAATTTAACGTCCCGCGAGAGACACTTTAACGTGACGCGAGACAAGGCAGTGAGACAAAAGGACAGCTGCTGTACAGGCCTTTAAATGATCGACACGCAGTGCGACAAGCAGAACACGCAACTTGGCAGCAGCAGGAGAAAGTCATCAGCTGATCAGACTGCAGCATGCATTCAGCCCCCCCCCCCCGACCCCCCCGGACCCCCCCTGGCAATGCGAGTGGCATGGACGCAAAGTGGCTGGAGAGTAGTGCGCCCGGGGGTGGATGGGAGGGGGTGGACCAGCGAAGCGAGCAGGGGGGCAAAGCCCCCTAGTATTATTTAAAGCAATCTTTATTGCAGCATATAGAAAAGTTTATTCTTAAAGTTGATGGTTTGCATATATTCAAAGAGAATCATGAGCATATATGAAATTAAGCATTGTATCCTGGGACACGTTAAAACAGTAAGGGTTACAGTTAGTCTTAGACCATGAAGGAGTTAAGTAAGAAAGGCCACAATTGATTTTAGCATAGAAGAGCGGCCTGCCTGCCATTTTACTTGCTTTGTTTTAAATTTCTGTGAATTAAGGACGTTGTGTTCTTTGAAGGAGGTGAGCTAATGAGCAGCGAGATATTGTTTTAGGAATGCAGGTGCTGGGTCTTCTGCCTGAAACAGATTAAACATTCAGGGCTTAATTATGGGAACACTATAGGCAAGCTTTCATATTAGTGCATATATAAATATATACAGTATATATATATAGAGGTTAAAGGAGCATTTAAGTTTATATGTCTGTGTCTCTTTATGAATAATAATAATAATAATAAAGTTACAGAAGAGTATATTAAACCAGTTTTAAACTACTGTATTTAAGAATTAATTGTTGAGGGCCTGTATTTTTATTTCAAGTAGTCAAGAGGCCCAATGCTAAGCTGTCTGCTGTCCTCCTCAATGAATAACAACTGGGGAGAAAAGTCAGGTAGAGGAGCAGTCAGTCCTCCATCACCAGGCTTGCTCTGCTCATCTTGCTCTTTTCTGAGGTTTCGCTTTCCCACCATGGTCATTTTTCAGGTGTACCTTTTGGCGCAGCTGGTGTATAATGGTACAATCTTCTGTATCGTCGTGCATATTTTTTTTGACACTGCTTCAAGTTTAATGCTTCTTCAACTTAAATTTGGTAATCACGCATTACCACACCTTGTCCAGTTATACTACTTAATGAATACACAATCATTAGAGGGTGGCACGGTGGCACAGTGGGTGTTGCTGCTGCCTCGCAGTTAGGAGACCTGGGTTCGCTGTGTGGAGTTTGCATGTTCTCCCCCTGTCTGCGTGGGTTTCCTCCTGGAGCTCCGGTTTCCTCCCACAGTCCAAAGACGTGCAGGTTAGGTGCATTGGCAATTCTAAATTGTCCCTAGTGTGTGCTTGGTGTGTGTGTGTGCCCTGCACAGGGTTTGTTTCCTGCCTTGCACCCTGTGTTGGCTGGGATTGGCTTCAGCAGACCCCCGTGACCCTGTAGTTAGGATATAGCGGGTTGGATAATGGATGGATGGACAATCATTAGACATTAAATAATGAATGCATTTCTTAGAGGAGACTTGGCCACTGTGCCAGAAGTAAGTGTTCTGTGTCATCTCTAAATAAAGAGGATAGAAGTATAACGGCAGACTTAATGTGCAAACACAAGACACATACCAGATTCAATTTAAGAACAAATATTACTCGGTTTGAGTATGATGGCTAAAATGAACTGAAGGTTCATTTCAAACAGATTTAGAATTTAGAGAGTTTAAAAAAAAAAAAAAAAAGTTTGAAAGTTTGAATCCGAAACACTGGACTAAAAAGACATACTGGAGTTATGTCCTGCTGCAGCTTTATAAGTGGCTACGCAGGTGTCTCAACATGGATGACGTGTTGTTGTTGTAAGACAACAGCAAACACCGCATCCTACACAGTATTGTATAATTGAGACACAATAATTTTATCATTTCAATTAACAGTGTAAGAATAAGATTCTAATCAGAACATAAAATATAGAACATAAGACTTATTCGGTGGTATGAGTGCTCCCAAACTTTTGAACGGCATTTTCCGCTGTTAGTCGCCATCTGTCCCCAAAGCTCTCCAAATCTCTCGCTCTTCACAACCCAACATTGTTGAATGAGAATAATGCATTTGATATAGGCTACCTGTTAATTTAGCGCTAAAGCTGTCAACCCGACGAAATGCTGTCAACCCAATAAAGCCCGGTGTGAAGCAATGATGACGTTTGAAGCTTCACACGTCACGGGTCAGGTGACAGCGGTGTTTTGACCCAGTGATTCGACTCACTATGCTTCAGATTGACTGACACAAGCTTCGACGCTTCGGTGTCATTTCCCCATCTCTAGTTAGAGTGAAAACCTGCAGCCTCTGGGGCCCTCCAGAACCGGAGTTGGGGACCCCTGGAGTAAACACTATTAATAGCTTTAAAAAAGTAGCGAAAAATTCAAGAAAAAGTTGCCACTTCTAAGTGTTTTACCCAGCGCAGAGAAATATATTAAAAAACGCAAGTATGCCATGCAGTGACCATGGAAAGATAAAGTATTATTTTGTCCTTTTTAGAAAATGGTTTTTTAATTAAAATAAATTAATTTCCCAGTCTTCCTCATGTTAATATACACAAAGGAATGAAGAAAACAAAAAGAGCAATTCAAAGTGGATTTTACATTCATATGTTTTAAATCAACAGTGAAATACAATAGAATTAGATCAAAAAGAAAAAAATTTGACACAAATTTGATATTTTCAGAGAAGCGTGGGAAAGAGGAAGCCTGCCAATAGGTGTTTCTGCAATGTCGTGCCTCAAGGGTGGATTATTTCAAACAGGTCTTGCCGTTGGATGAAGCTGTAATCAAATGTCTCGTCTCCACATTCTACAACTGTCAGATCACTGTTTTGTCCTGAACTGCTCCACATTCTGTTCCCACCAGTCCTGACTCATCTCTTATGATCTCGAGATTCTGTCTGCGGACAGAGTAGGAGATCAAACTCAGAAGTGTCGTTAATCAATTGAGAACTAACAAATTTGCAGACATAGATAGATAGATAGATAGATAGATAGATAGATAGATAGATAGATAGATAGATAGATAGATAGATAGATAGATAGATAGATAGATAGATAGATAGATAGATAGATACTTTATTAATCCCAAGGGGAAATTCACAAAGACATTCAGTAAAATAAACAAGTTTGAAGCCAGCATTAATTTTTAATTAATTTTGTGGATTCAGGATATAGAGAGACATCCATATCAATGTGAATTTCTTGCAACATTTATTTGAACTGATTATGAGCCAAAACTCAAAATGTGGTCACCTTTTCCTGCAGTCTTAATGTAGCCTTAGTAGGAGCCGTGCCAGCACACCTTACAACTGCTGCACTGCCCATAGACCCAGGACTTGAGTGGTTGGAAGGGGTCAGATCAAATTCGATCCACCATTGACCATTTCCCTGCGGTGGGTTGGCACCCTGCCCGGGATTGGTCCCTGCCTTGTGCCCTGTGTTGGCTGGGATTGGCTCCAGCAGACCCCCGTGACCCTGTGTTCGGATTCAGCGGGTTGGACAATGGATGGATGGATGGATTGACCATTTCCAGACCACCTTAAAGCCCACTCAACGCATATTCTGAAAACCTCTTATTTGCGCCCCTGTGTGCAATGTGTAATGAACACTGCGTTCACGTGAATCCCTCACAAAAAGTCTCAAGCAGGATACACGTATCAGTATTGACTTTGACAGGCGGCGATGGAGACAAACATGTCCTGATGTAGACATAGTGGGCACGCCATTCATGAAATATAAAGTTGATTGCAATGTCAAGTTCGTTGGATATCTGTGCCTTCGCAGGAGCTAGTGAGCAAATGAATTCTTATAATTCATTCTATCAGGTACCGAATATGATTACAATTAACTGAGTGATCCCACAAAACTAGCTGCTCACGACCTCCAAAGATTTAACATGACGTGTGATTGCGTCGCGGTGGGCCAGAGCCTCTTCTGCCAGTACTCGGACCAACACAATGACAGGACCCCAATGATCCGCCGAGCGACAGAAGCAGATCGCGCACTCTCGACCGGACTACACGGCAGCGCACTCCTCCCTCCGCCGAGCCGAGCCGCACTACCTTACCGCCCCACTTCTAATATACGCGCCTGTGAATTGAACCGGCGTTTGCTTCAGTATGACCACGGATGCGCTGCTGTCTCGTCCATTCTTGATTCCTGTCTTGTTAACGATGCTATCGGAACGGACTTCTCGACCTTGCATTGTAGAAAGCGTATTTCAAAAATGGCATAAATACTTCGACTTCCAAACACCGACTTACTGAGAAATTAACATACGTCGTCTTACCAGATTTAAAAGACATACTCCGATCGATCCTACTGTCTTCTGCGCTGAAATGCACAATCTTGTTCTGTACGTGACAAATAATGGATTATCTGGTAATACTGGAATCTCAAAACTTAATACTTCGTGCCACATCCCATAATTCTAACTCTCCACCTATAAACGCGACGCGCGCGCGCGCGAGTGAGTAGCATCCACTTGCGCGAGTTGCAGTACCAGCAAATAGTCAGGGGGCGCATTACAATAAAGTCGGAATGTGATGTCAAAGTCTCTGTTTACTATCTACATGTGACAGAAAGCCGCTACGCGGATCGTATGGGATCGATGTGCGTGCCTCGATGTTTAATGAATGGTTTGGTTGCATATTCTCCATCGTAATGACTCGAAACATTTTAAAGGTCTCGCCCATTTTCTGTGTCTTTTTTTTTTTGCAGCTTCGCAACCTCAACAGAATATACGGCAGCGTATTTGAGCCACTGAGAAAAAAGTCAGGGACACAGTGAAAAGGTGTATTTTGTGATTAAGGTGGAAATTTCGGCTTAAATCTCGAAATGTCCACTTTAACCTCGTAGTTTATTTTGTCATTGAACTAGACCACCGTAAACGTCATCTTAAAACTAACCCAGTTGTTAATCGCTATGTGCTTTTGGGGCTTTCTCCTGAACTGATAGCAGCAATTGCCACACAGAACACATTACATTTATGATATTCCAGCGCTGTGCACATTTAGAAGCTTTAGATTTATAATTGATATCACTTTAATTATGAAACGCATTAAACTATGTACATTATATTCTACAGAGAAAAGCCAAGTAAAATGACACCTTTTATTGGCTAACTAAAAAGATTACAATATGCAAGCTTTCGAGGCAACTCAGGCCCCTTCTTCAGGCCCCTTATATTTTACAGATACAGTAAATCATTAACTTCATTTAAATAATGAATGGTCCGGTTTCCTTCCAAAGATATGCAGGTTTGGTGATTTGGTGATGCTAAAATGACGCTAGTGTATGTGAGTGCTTGTATTCACCTTGCGATGAGCTGATGCCCCGTCGTGGGATTGTTTCTGCCTCGTGTCCAGTGATAGCTGGAATGGGCACATCCCTGGATTGTTGGGATTTAATCATTAAACATCCATCCTTTTCAGAGATATTGTGGCAAGGTGTCCTCTGAATTTCAAGGGTGTTTCGGGCAATTCTCACCACAGCGAAGCCGAACCTGTTCTCACCGTGATGATATCTCGCACTGCCACCTGGTGGAATCTATCAGATTTATGTAAGGTAAGCGCACAAGTATAAACAGGACACCGTTTGTGTAGCAGTAGCGTCCACAGGCGCGCGTTAAGTATAAACCCGACCTAACACATACTGTAGGGCAGCGTTTCTCAACCTATAAGTATTTGCGACCCGAATTTTCATAATAGTTTTTTGAAAGGAGCCCACTAATACCAATTTGTTCTTTTTTAGTTAATGATATATCATAGATGCATATTTTATTATACCTACTTAGCTTTTATCGACATTTATAAAACTCAATATTTATTTTTCTAGTATCAGAATGTAGTTTAAGTTAATTTGTTTGGGTTTCAATAGATGTATTTTTCATATTTTCGATTCTTGTTTTCTTTTTTTCACATCTTCGCGCCCCCCTAGGGGGGCCCGCCCCACAGATTGAGAACCACTGTGGGAAACGTAAATGTAACCAGGGGCGGCTTTAGGCATGTGCAAACTGTGCACCTGCACAGGGCCGCCAAATCCCAGGGGCCGCCACGCCAATATATATTGAATATAAAACAGAAAGAGAAAATAACGACACAGCTGACAGCAATGTGGCCGAAAAACATTGTGTTTCTTGTTAATTTGTACGCTGTATTTACTAATGTCGCTTGAGTCGGAGCAGTAAGCTATATGTAGTATTATAACTCAAGAGAGACTGAATCATTTGGCCCTGTTATCAATTAAAATGAAGTTGCTAGATATCTGGATTATCAGGGAATTTGCAGCACAGAAGGCTCGCAAAGTTGACTTCCTCTCATAAAGACGTACGCAAGATGTTTTCCATGTTTTCAATTAGACTCGCTATGCTGCTACTCCCTAAGTATGCAGAAATGAGAAAAGCAGGTGCTAAGATAACGAAAAAAGGAAAACGGAAAAGTGAAAACAATATAGAATAAATAGCAAACAATAAAAAACAAACAAAATTATAAAAGTAAAAGAACAAGTAAAAAAAAACATAAAATAAAAAAAACAAGCTTGGCATTGCTGCTACCTCCACGTGGTGCCCGGTGGAAACAGTGAAAGCTGGTAACACGCAGCGGCAAATTTCGGCAAAAGTTAAACGCTTGCGCCATGAGCACGAGGCGGCTATGCAGTGTCCGCAACGGACGTGGCCATCCGCCGTGCATAAGATACCAATTGACATTGGCGGGCGAAGGGGCCACCGATTCTTTGTCTGCCCAGGGCCGCCACAAGCCTATTGTAACTCTAGGTATTGTTTAGCTCTTTTGAGTCACATTAACCTATTAACAGTGTGTATGTCATATATGAAATCCCACAACTTTTTATAACATTATTCTCTAGGCATTTTCATAATATAGTTTAATTCTCAGGCCCGCGTAGTGTAATCATATCCCAAATGTGTTCTCCGAGCACGAAAGCAGGAAAGATTTCCCGTCTGCGAGTGACATCTAGTGGCGTCTTCTGGAATCGCATCACTAAGTTGTCCCGATGTGTCACACTCCCACTTTCCCAACTCTTCTACGTTACTCATAGCTGACGGTACATTCATATGCAAAGTTCCAACCTGACTGATTATGATACAAGTTACAGTGGCCGAGGCTGTCATCGCAGGAATTAGCTGCTCCGTCGCACCTAAGGGCGAGCTCCACACGAGCTCCACAAAAAGGCCACTTAAGAGTCGCCAATGAACCATAACCATATTTCTTCTCGTGAAATGTAAATCGATTTAAAAGTACTGTATTTAATGCTTTTTGAAAGCCAGTTTTATTCTTGTAATCTAGTTTAAATTTAGCGACGGGTTTAAGAGAGGTACTGTATTAGGCATCGCGTGGCAAACTGAGAAACCGCGCTAAGGCCACAGGTAAGGAAAGATTTTATCTATCAGGGAAGAAGGCTGAATACTGTACACTAAATACTCCGCAACACACAAAACATCTGTGATCAATAATCTGTCAGTCAAGTAATCAAAATTACAGATGTCACTTCTCAATTATGCAGGGCACTATTACATAGCACAATTACAAGTACTCGATGTCTGCAACAATGACAGGCTGCGGTCTTGTAACACAGTGGCAGTGTGACCTTATTTTACTTAGGAGACTGCGTTCCTGTCTACAAAAGTAACAAAATACTGACTACATCGGATTACATCTTGCCTGAAGAAGGGTCTGAGTTGTCTCGAAAGTTTGCATATTGTAATCTTTTTAGTTAGCCAATAAAATGTGTCATTTTGCTTGGCTTTTCTCAAGATACTGACTTCAAAGTGTCGTCTGTATATTCTATGTAAATTTATGGTATTCAATTAAATAATTTTAACATTTCAAGCACCTCTGGTTTTAGCAGCGGGTTACATTTCGTGTTTAGTTGCATTACAATGCAACAACAACCTGAAATGTTCAAAAATCTGAAGCGCTGGTCCCGACAAACCTTGTGACCCCGAAGTGTTCACTGAGTCCCGAGGAGGGGTCGGAAACAAATAAGTGGCGAACCTTTCTGAGCACCCGGCGGATTTATCAGGCGCACTAATGGTACGTCTCAGTCAACAGTTCGCTCGGTAAAAGAGATGGTAGCGCTAATCGTGAAAGATGCCTAAACTGTGAGTATCCGATGGATTAATCATTTTCTCGCAGTCAGCAATGGCGTCGGAGGCTTTACAAGAGACACCGTCAGTGATTGAGCGCTATTTCACCTGCTGGTATAAAACAGGTAGGCCGGTGTTCTGAGGATTTGTGCTGCCTTATCGAAATATGCTGCAAATATTTACACGTCTAAAAGTGAAAAAGTCTAAATGAACGTAAGATTTTTTTTATTTACTCACCATCAGCAAACGTTTTTTTTTCCTAAGGTTGCACAAACCAATCATCACAGTACTGGACCAAAGAACAAACAAACAGATTAAAATGGGAAAGGTATTGGATTGAGTTATTGGATACGTTGCTGCCCAATGGCTTAAACGACAAATAATAATGCTAGTCTGTTTTAATTAATTTTATTTATTGACTTGTTTTAGACTAAATGTACACTGAGCTTGCGCAGAACAACTTTGGAGCCCATTTCGATAGGTTGCGTGGTTCGATGGAACACCAGTTTTGCATTTAGACGGCCTCTACCAGTGCAACGTTCAGTTTCAGGCGATTATAATTATTTGGTATATGTATTTTTTGTATTATTCTACATGTATGTTGTTATAATGTGTATTTGTCCAGATTTTGATGAAAATTGGGACAATTCAAAATGTACAAGGATCTGACAAACTCCCTGCATGAGAGTACTGTATATTAAATTATATAATGTTTTCTGAATTTTATTTATTTTTTTATTAAGACAATTTTAGAACAATTATTCAGGTTAAAATTATCTGTCAAGTGCAAAATGTTTCCAGGGTACGATCCAACCTGCGAACGTTGTAATTGAGTTCCAGCCTCACTGGGCCACATGTTTTGGGCTTGCACCAAATTAAAATCAGTCTGGACCAAAATCTTTCAATGCCTTTCAGACAGCATTGGAGTCTCAATCCCTCCTAACCCATTAACAGCTGTGTTTGGGGGCTTAAAGTGGAGAAGGACAAACTGTCATTGCCTTTACTTCACTATTGGCATGTAGACTTATCTCGCTCAAATGGAAGAATCCAAACTCGCCTCTTTTAAGTCAGCGGGTAACTGATGTCTTATACAATTTGAAATTGGGAAAAAAATTCATTTAAGAGGATCTGTGCAAAACTTTAAAACCTGGCAGGATCTAATCAATAACATTTTAGAATACATATTTAAGTTAAGGAAGTGGTTTCTCTTCCCTTTTTTAATTCTATTTATTAATTTTTCTGGTACTTTTCTATTATCTTGACGAAAATTGGTGAGGCCACCGCCCCCACTGTCTTCCACAATGAGTCACGCATGTGCAGCACGCCATTCATTGAAGGATTTAATATGGCTGTAGCGGAGCAGTTGAATAATGTTAATGGGGTGTTGACTGTTGCTCATCTCAATCTTCAGAGAGACAAGGACAATGGTGCTTAGATCTTGAGTCTACAAACCGGTTACTTAATTGTTGGATTTTAAATGATTAGACTGGTCTACCCCAACCACAAATACTAACCTTAAAGTTAGTGGGGTGGAGCATTGTTACCTATAGGTCCCTGATGTTAATGTCCCCTTTGGGTGCCTAATCTTAAAATTCCTATTAGGTGCTTAATCTTAAATTTTCCTTCTCTGGTTTTGTTTTTAAAAATCCTAATCTTAAATTAGACTTTTTAAAACCCAATGTTTACAGACATGTTAAAATGTATAAAGGAGTTCTGGCCACCAGAAAGTCAAATGGAGCAAGTTTTCCGTCTTGCGTCACAATCCTACGATTTGCGTCACAATAATAGAAAAGTACCCTTTTTCCTACCATTAAAGTTTTACTCTGCTGGCCAGGCTCTCTTTCTCATTGGTGGGGGTTGATTTGATGTGAACTTAGTTTTATAAACTTTGACTTGCTTGTAGATAGATAGATGGATAGATACTTTATTAATCCCCAAGGGGAAATTCACATGCTTCAGCAGCAGCATACTGATACAAATAAACAATATTAATTAAAGAATGATAAAAACGCAGTGCAAGAGTAGTAAAAAGTGTTCAGGAAATGAGTCCACATAAAAGAAAGTGGTAGGAATGATCAGAGAGAGAAAAAGGTAGAAAGATAGAAGATAAAGTCCTACACAGATCTGCTGGAAAGGCTGCCACTCACGGCGGCGCCTAACTAATGGAATGTTATTTCAATTTAATAAATTCTTCCAGCCATCCATTATCCAACCAGCTATATCCTAACTACAAGGTCACGGGGGTCTGTTGGAGCCAATCCCAGCCAACACAGGGCGCAAGGCAGGAAACAAACCCCGGGCAGGGCGCCAGCCCATCGCTGGGCACACACCAGGGACAATTTAGGATCGCCAATGCACCTAACCTGCATGCCTTTGGACTGTGGGAGGAAACCTATGCAGACACAGGGAGAACTTGCAAACTCCATGCAGGGAGGACCCGGGAAGCGAACACGGGTCTCCTAACTGTGAGGCAGCAGCGCTACCCACTGCGCCACCCTTAATAAATTCAATAAAATGTTAAAAAAAGGGCAATTTTAGAACCGCATAAAAGTGACCCCAAAGAAAGTAAAATGTTACATTTTCAGCTCTATTGCTGACATTCTCAGTAAGGTCACAGTTTACAAAAATAAATACAGGAAAGATTTATTGTTTATTGACTGACTTTTCCAATGTTCCAGCTTACCTTCTTATGGACAGCTTTAGGATATTTAAGAAAAACAGAAATACTCGGAGAAAAATCCATACAGATGTGAGAACGTAAAAATGGTGCCCAGATTCAAAGTTCACTTTGTATGTTATGTGTGTGTACCAACGCTGACTTTGTGAGTGTGTTTACACTGAAATGTTACTTTTGTGTACAGTAGACGCAGTTTGTCTGTTACGGTGCTCAAAATGCATACCTGCTTATCCTTTGAGTTTGCCAGTGCAGAACATGAAGTGTTCTCAGGTGGTAACAACCATGCAACATATTTTTCACAAACTGTTGTCACAGTGTTGGTCCCACCACCTTAAACAGCAGTCAGTGTGGTGTAGTGGACTTTGGACTTCAAACCCTGAGGGTGTGGGGGTTCCAGTCCCACTACTGACACCTTTACATGACCCTGAGTAAGTCACTTCACCTGCTTCTGCTCCAATTGGAAGACCATCAAAAATGTAACCAGACGTATCATAAATGTTGTAAGTCACCTTGGATAAAGGCGTCAGCCAAATAAGTGAATGTAAATAAACACTGTAAGAAACTGTTTAATACTCGTGTAGTACCATATTGCACACAGTTATACTGAAGGATAGTGGCGAGGATGGTAGCAACAGCTTGTACTTGTTAAAATTGCACCCTCTATAAATCGACTTCATTCTGTATAGAGCAGAGGTTCTCCGTGTCGGTCCTGGGGGCCCACTGTCGCTGCAGTTTTTTGTTCCAGCCAGCTTTTATTTTTAATTGGACTTCTGGGCTAATTAAGTGAACTGTTATTTGTCAAATTCTGTGTTTTGGGAAAAATGTAGAAATTTTTAAACTAAGTTTGGTATATTAAAATGTACCAAGCAGTTATGTATTTTGTTTTCTTTTTAACAATATTTTCATCTTAATTTTCATTCTGTTTTTTGCAGAATGTTCTAATTGTTTAATTAATTCATTATTTTCTAATTAGTGGGTCTAACACTGAAGTAGTTGCAGCCTTGTTGTTTGCCTGCCTGTCTGCTCTGCTAGTTGTCATTATTAGGATACAATGAAGGGAGCAAACTGCACAGAGAAAGGGCAAAATAGAATGAAATCAACAAAAGGTTGTTAAGCATTTAAATCTCTAGCAAAAGCAGAAATATTCCTAAATGTCTTATAAATGTAAAACATGCTGCGGTGCTTTCTTAATGAAGAATAAGTGAAGAGAAAAAAAAACATCTGCTAATTAATTGAGCTCAGTGTTATCAGATGTTGTCACTGATTAGGAATCTGGTTGGAACAAAAACCTGAAGCCACAAAGGGCCCCCAGGACCGACATTGAGAACCCCTGGTATAGAGTTTGACTGGAGCTGTGTCCGCACAGGCAACCCTTTACATTTACATTTATTTGCTTTTCAAAGGAGGTCAACATAATCAAACAGCTGTCTGAGGACAGTTTAGGAACAAGTGTTACAAGACAGGGGCACAGCATTGATCACCACAAGTGAAGAGCTCAGAGCAAAATACAAGTAGTTGCACAAACCTAGCCAGTAAGACAGAAATTCACCAAATGAGAGAGTCCTCCTTAAAGACATTGAGGGGAGTCACTAGTTTAGATGGAGGTGGGCAGCTCATTCCACCAGCTAGAAGCTACACATGAAAAGAGTCTGGATTGAGCTTGGAAGACACGCAGAGTTGACATCATGAGACGGCACTCTTCAGCAGACCTGAGTAGGTGAGAAGAAGCACAGGACCACACAGTTGTCTCCATATACATTGGTGCTGACCCTCTGAACACTATGTAGGCTTGCATCAATGATTTGAACTTAATACATGCTGCTACAGAGAGCCAATGTTGTGTACTGAGAAGAATCTGGGAAGACTTTGGAGCAAAACACCTGCTTCTGTGGGTCAAGAAGACCAAGTAAAGGTGGTTCCAGAATTGTCTGTTGGGGAAGACCCAGGAAGCAGACTTGGACAGGCTGAATGAATTACTTTTCTCAGATGACCTGGAAATTCTCTGGAAGTAGGACTGTTGTTAGGGGTAGGACAACCTGGTCTGTCCTAACTTCATATGTTGCCATGACACACATTGTCAAAACGTAAATTGTCCTTCACTGTAGAAGTCCATGCGATACTTCATTTTCCATTCCACTCCTGCTTGTCGCAGAGCACATTTCTGAATGCATGTGTGTATCCATTGATACCTCCTCTTTCTCACTATTACCGGACCGGTTTAGACTTCAGATGCATCTGTTTGGGATGTGACTGGGCCCCCGAATACCCGGAGATTACCCACTCTGACGTGGGAAATTTGCAAATGCCACACAGAAATGTGCTATGTCTAAGTTTGTGGCAAATTGGCTAAAGGACAACAAGGTCAATATATTGGGGTGGCCATCACAAAGCCCTGACCTCAATCCGATTTGAAAATTTGTGAGTAGAACCAAAAAAGCGTGTGCAAGCAAGGAGGCCTACAAACCTGCCCCAGTTACACCAGTTCTGTTTTGAGGAATGGGCCAACATTCCAGCAGCTCATTGTAAGCTGCTCATGGAAGGCCCCCAAAACATTTGGCTGGAGTTAAACAATTTAAAGGCAATGCTACCAAATATTAGCAAAGTGTATGTAAACTTGTGACCCATTGGAATTGTGATATAGTCAAACAAATGAAATACTCTCTCTGTGAACATTGTTGGAAAAAATGACTTTTGCCCTGCACAAAGTAGATGTCTTAAATGAGATGCCAAACTTATAGTTTGTTAATATAAAATCTGTGGAGGGGTTATAAAGTGAATTTTAAAGAATTCATCCTAAGTGTATGTAAACGTCTGACTTCAGTTGAATAAGAAGTGTGTTCACATGGTATCTTCTTTTTTATTGAAAACACTATTATTTAATACCTCTTCACTTTTTATAAAGAATTAAGAAAAAAAAAACAAAAAACTAAAGTTTACTTAGTTGTTGCCATACAGTGCTGTTAATTTAAATATATGAGGTTATGAGCCTAAGTATTTGTTATATATTGAAGGGCGCCTATGCAGATATTTTTTAACTGTGATATCCTATCTATTAGTTTATGTTGAACAGACCTATAATGTGTGCAACCATTTTTGATTTTTATGTAATGGTCATGGCAAGCATCATGAAAAAAGTATTTTTGTAAGTTACAGGAAAAAAAAGACTTGACTCGTACTGAGACTGAATGAACTTCATCTAATCAAATATAAATGAATATTTGCATTGTACTTAAATTTTATTATTTTTTTGTTAATAAACCCTTAATTGTGCATTTTGCTTACCTTATTCTTGCTTTGGTGTTTTCTTTTGGCAGATTTGAAGAACAAAGCGTGTGAAGATCATTGTGTTCTTCAGCACTCTAACAGGTGTGACTGAACGTACATAACTTCCAATTTTACATTTTAATCGGGGAATTTTACTTGGTGTGCTTTGTTCTAATGCCTAAGTAAAATTTGATGGAAATATCAAACTAAATTCAATTATATATTTTGTGTTATACAGAATATAATATTATTAATATTAAATAAATATTAATTATTAGCCATAATAAAAGCCTTTGAAAAAATACAATAAACTTATTCCCTCAGTTCCTCTGATTTTTCACTCTGAGCAGAGATGAACTATTTCTGTGATTATTGTCTTAATCCAAATAATGTGCCAAAAGCTTTGATGAGTCAACAATTTTAAGCTCAGTTTTGCCAGTGGGTGGAAGAAGTGAACATATTTTGGTGTACAAAAATTTAAGTTTCAGAAACTAGGCTTATGTTTTATTTATTCATTTATTTTGTAGTTGAATAGACTTTGAGGTATCTGGTGTATTAAGTTTTTTTGGTAGGGATGTATGTGAAGCACAGAAAAAACATAATACAATGTGTTTCTTTTTTGCTAAGAAAGGTAAACACTTCAGAATATTCCACCTTAATAAAAATGGGTTAGGAAGAAAATTTTAAAAATAGTCTAAACATGTAGAGGAAGGTTAAAATATGGTAATAAACACCAAATAAGGGTCTAAAAACAAGCAAATTGTTCTTAATGGGCTTATTCTATTGTCCGCCTTTATATGCCAGCAACAGCAGTATGGTAGTGACTTTCTTGCATTCATTCATGCCACATGAACAAGGTTTATAAGCTGTAAAGCTAATGTCTATTTTCACTCATCCATTGCCTGCCATGGGAAGATAATGATTTTTATATCGGTAGCATTGCTAGTGTAACATATGATAAGAGAAAATATTTTTACAGCAGATGGCATTCTCCAACCTTGTATTGAATGCTTGTGCTTTGCAAGGCACGTTGATGCAAACCCACACTTCGGTCAATTTATAGCTGGCAATCAGTTTAAGATGGATGTCTTCGGGATATAAGGAGTATCTGGGGAAAGGGTTACACAGACAAGCGTGCAAACCTCACACGGACAGTGACTGGTATAGCAGCTGGACCCTGAGACGACACTGCAAACTACTGTGCTGCCCTAAGTATGAAAATGAAAGGGACAAACGTGCTTACTCATCAAATATAGTGAACCTGAAAACAAATGGACAATTCCTTACTTACATTATTCACGTTATTAAACACAGTTCAAAATATGTCATTTTTTTTAATTATAAGTGAAGAATCTGAATGCCTAAATATATTAATGAAGCTTCTCTTTGTATCTACTGATATTTATTTTATTTTTAGAATGAGGAGACAGATTCTTGATTGCTTTGCAGTGTCTTGGTTATTGATTAATAAGACACCCTCAGATGACTTATTATAGAGTGGAGATAAGCAAGAATGCATGGCCTATTGAAAGGCATTCAATCTTCAAAGCTGGTCAAAAAGTTAGCAGTAAGCAGAGATACTAAATGATAATCCCAGACTATCAATATAGCAGAAATGCAGTTTCCAGGAAATGTAAAATATACATTTAGGATGAGTGCAACACAATAGATAGTCATCAATTTACCTTAAGCCTGTTTTTCTTTCTGCCATCTAATCAATTCTGTTAATTTCAAACATATTTCAGTATGTGCAATATTTTTATCATGTTTTTTTTCTGTTGCATGGAAGATACATCTTGCACTTCTATAAAACCAGTTTAACTGAAATCTGCCTTCTGCCAGGTAGCACACTGGTTCCTAAACCTTTCAGTTGATTTGTCTGAGATACACAGCGACTGTGTAGGCAAAGCAATGTGCCATGAAGTGCAACACCAGAAACCAGCCTATTGCAGAACACCATCTTTCACAGGCACACCTAATCACATCAGGCCAGTTTAAGCTCACCAGTTAATATGATATGTATCCCTGTGACATATGGGAAGAAGCTGGAGCACACAGGGAGTAAAGGCAAACTCGACAAGGGCCATAACCACCACACACCTCTGGGCTATCGTGAACTAAAATATAATCATTCATGTAATAATTTCCGTTTGCATGGAGCTTTGTGTGTGAAAGCCTTAAATGGGAAACCGCTGCTGCAAAGTGATCATTCTGATTTAAAAAAAAAAATGACTGCAGTTAACATTATATTACATAATTGCAAATTCCACCATCACCAAATCGATGCGCACAGACAGTGCATTTATGGTAATTTTGATGATCTTATACCCTTTTCTCATGTTGGAGACTCCTACTCACAGCATTCACTTTTGTTTGACGTTTTCAGGCCATAAAGAAGCAGCAGAATGGATCATCACATGTAGGCGACATCAGATGATACCACGAAGCCTGAACTTCTGGCCATGTGCCATCCATAAAAACTGCCTAGAGTGCACTCCAATTATTTTTCCTCCCATCCAAGGGAGAAAGGAAAACTTGTGATGTGGCAGCACAACGGCCTATTTTATGATTGGCCAGTTCTCCACTGTGGGGGGCTCTGGTCCTCCCATACCACCTTTTTCTAAATAAGCATGAGGGTCTTTGTGCCATGGTGGTATATGTACAATCAACATGCACTTAGATGCAGTATATCAAGACTTACCACCCAGTATTATAAAATCCTTTAATTTTGTTTGCATAGCTGACACATTGTCAAGAGATGGACATGTGTATCAAATGACATATCTGTCTATCACCTTTGTAAAATTGCATTCCTTCATCTCCAAAACATAGCCAAACTCCGTCCCTACCGCTCCCTCTGTGACGTTGAAAAGCTGGTTCATGCCTTTGTCTCATCCAGACTGGACTATTGTAATGCACTTCTCATCGGGATACCCAACAAGAGCCTTCAAAAGTTACAACAAATTCAAAATAGTGCTGCAAGAATCCTGATGAGGGTGCGGAAATATGAACACATTTCACAAATCCTTCGATCACTTCATTGGCTCTCTATTCATCTCCATATTGAATACAAACTGTTTACTCACCAGTGTATTCATGGAAATGCTCCACAATATCTTAAGGAACTCCTTATACTACAATCCACTACAAGAAACCTCTGTTTTGCCAATACCTACCGCCTTCGCCCCCCTGTGACCAAACTTCATGCAATGGGAGACCAAGCCTTTGCAGCCACTGCTCCACGGCTCTGGAATGGCCTACCAGAGAGCCTAAGAACACAGCAGATTGTGGGCTGTTTTAAAAAACGGCTAAAGGCTTTTCTATTTAAGAAAGCTTATTAACAAGAATGCTATAATTATTGTTGTTTTATCTCTGTTTTTATCTTGCTTTGCCTTTGTTTAAACTTTTATGTAGCACTTTGAGATTTACTGCTAATGTAAAGTGCCTCTATAAATAAAATGCATTATTATTATTATTATATAGAACTACATTTGTCCCTAGGGGGGAAAAAACTCTTTCAATAAATATTAACATAAATAAATGATGTTACTATTTCCCATTTTTGCCTTTCACTTGGGAGAGATTGTTAGTGTGCCCCAATCAATTCTGATTTCATGATTTATTATTAATAAAATTGGTGTGAACTTGACCTTGACAAAGCAACTATGACAAAAGGAACAAGGACTTGCTAAATGCTCACTTGTTACTGATTCCCCATCGCCCTCTTGTGGAGACACATAAAAACTGCATAATATATGCTGAATTCACTTTCTTGGAAGTTTTCATGTGTATAATGGTAAAACGTAAATACTTTTTATATAAGTACCTATATCTGTTACGGCCTCTCCTGGGCCTGAGCAGCTGCAGGCTCTTTGCTTCAGGCAATTTCTTGATTTGATGTCCATCCGTGTTATTAACTAATCTTTTGATATAATACAAGGTTTGTCAAACATTTTCTAAAGTTAACCTTTACTTGCATCTAAACTAGTCACCTTAAAGATGCTTATTTTAGAAGCATACTAAAGCAAAGGCTTTAATACACAGAAGTCCATTGAATTACTTTTTTTTGTAATCCGTTGAATTAAAATTAAAATTTTATGTTAACAGCAGACAGTTAATTTTGAGGTGTCAATAAATATCCAGACAGCTTGGCACCATTTTAACTTCTGTCGTGTTCATAATTAAGTATTCTAACAAATCTTTTAAAAAGATCAAAGTTCCGATGTTGAAAAGTTCTAATTTTTTATCCGTGTTTCAGAAGAAAAAAAAAAACAACATTACAAATGTACTAATAGGATTTTCCTACAAGGCAGAATGATACCAAAAAGATGTAGGAGAATTCAGATAAAGTGCCATATTCCATTAAATGCAATAATTGATTTCTACTTAAAAAAAGCTGATGGATTGAACGCGTCCACAACCAGGACTGGCCGTCTGTGGCCTTCATGTTTATCAGTAAAACCAAATCTCATAAAAAGACAAAACAGTTTTATCAAAGGATTGTGAAAACAAAAAGAAATTGTTTTGGATTAAAATGCTAGTACATTAGTGCATTTGTTCAGCCTGAAGTTGTATTACTTAGTATGAGTCTGTCTTGAGACAGGCAGGGTGAAATGCTGAGCTGTCTGTGTTTGTGACTGCTATCTTGACATTTTAAGAAGTTCTATTACAGTAGTACACTGACCATTTAACCATTAATAATAAATGTAATTACTTTTTTTTTTTTTTTTTTTACAAGACTTAATTTTTTGTAATCATACTGTACGACCTCTGGTTTCTTACCAAATGTTTAGGAAGGCTGAACCATTGAATGATACTCATGGTTGTGGTGCTTTGTAGATGTTGCTACACAGGATAAGGCGCATTTCTCCCAACTCTGTACACTTTATTTGTCTTTGGAAACACTAATATAGACACCTGATATAGAGTGTTAGGTGGGCATTCCCTCTTTTTTTTTTTTTCATTGAGGAAACTACATTCATTTTTAGGAAGTTGTTGTGTTATCTTTCAATGGTATGGTTTTAAATATCAGAACATGGCTAAAATCCATCTATTCCTCATTAAGTCCTACCAATTGATAAATCTAAACTTGAATGACAATCGACACACATCATATATGAATCTGTTGTCATTTATTTAAGAAAAAATAAATTAATGTGTAACAAGTAGCAAAATAGAACCTTCTTTAGTAGCTAGTAATTTTCTATTTGTGTCTCAGTCTCTTGCATTGTATTGGAGAAATTTTGAGATTTCGAAGTTGTTTGTTTTATTGTAAAATGTCAGAGTGTAATCAGTTTGTTTGTGCGTGATTCTTAAAGAACTTTGTTTTATTGCTGTCAAATAAGTGCAACTCCTTGTTGTATGTCCTCAATGTTCATAATCTCTTTTTGCTGGTTTCCAAACCCTCGTGGGTACTGATGTCTGTGTTCGTATTATGTTCTAACATCACGTTAAACTTTTGTCTATGTAGTGATTGCTTAGTACTTCCTTGGTTTCTCTCTTGTGTCAAATTCTGTTTGGAAGGCTAGCCTATTATTTATTTATTTATTTTTTTTAGGCTGGCAACTTTGTGTGTCCATTGATTTTGTGAAGTATATAAGATCAATCTTATTGTGTAATCTTTGGTATGGACCATGACCGTTCAAGTAGGCTTTGAACACTTCTTAAGCAGTTGTATGTTTAGGTATTTAAAACATGACACCCAAAGAGTTTTGCTAGCAGTGAACCTAAACAGAAATGGCATAAAATATAATAAATCCATACATACACTTGCCTATTCCATATCACATTTCACATACAGATGACATGTACTAATGAAGAGAGAACATCACAAATACAGTGGTATAAAAAGTCTACACAGCCATGATAAGATAGCAGGTTTTTGTGCTGTAAAAAAATGAAATGAAGATCAATCATCTACAAACGTGTCCCACCTTTATTATGAAATTGCAGTCTATATGAAGAAGGTTAAAGCAAAGCAGGAAGCATTAGGGGGGAGAGGACTCTAAAACTTAGTAAACCCTGGTTGCTTAAGTGTTAATACCCCAGAACAAATACTTTGTTGAAGCACCTTTTGTTACTGTGCTCATCGTCACGCAGAACAGTGAAGTTGCTCTTCATCTTCAGCCTCCTAATAGACACCTGAAGGTTTTGTGCCAGAATCAACTGGTATTTGAAGTTATTTAGGATTCCCAACACCTGAGTTCCAGTTGAATAAAAGTAGGCCTAAAGCATAATGCTGCCATCACTGTGGTTAACTGTGAGTATGGTGTTCCTTTGGTGATGTGCTCTGTTGTTTTTGTCCCAAACATACCTTTTGGAATTATGGCCAGATGATTCAACGTTAGTCTGATCAGACCATAAAACATTTCTTCACATAGTTTTGGGAGGACAGATGTATCTTTTGGCAAAATCCAGCCAGGCTTGAATGTTTTACTTTTGTCAGAAAAGGCTTACATTTTGCTGCCGTACCCCATAGCCCAGGCATGTAAAGAATAAGAGAGAATTGTTGTCACGTACCTGGAGCAACCAGTGCTTGGCAGAAGTTCCTGCAAACTCTTTAATATTGCTTTAGGTCTCTTGGCAGCTTCCCTCTACAGTTTTCTCCTTGACTTCTCATCAGATTTTGCAGGGATGCCCTGCTCTTGGTCGTGTCGCTGTTGTGCCCTGTTCTCCCCAGTTGTTTGATTGACCTCACTGTGCTCCATGGTATAACTAATGCCTTGGATATTCTTGTGTACCCCTCTCCTGATCGATACCTTTAAATGACGAGTTCCCCTTCATGCTTTTTAGAACATAGTTTTTACAGAGGAGTGCAGCCAGGGACATGTCCGGATAATCCTGCAGGTACACGGCTGAACTTGATTTGGAGGCAATCAGAGTCAATTTAATCAATGGCAGGTGTAGACTATTTAACATGAGATTGTATCCGATTGGTTAATTTTGAACACAGCCATATCCTTAATTATAACTAGGGTCTTTGCCCTCTGCTTGCTTTGTTCGCCAAACCCCTGCCCCGCAGTACGCACTAGCCTCTTTGCAGTTCTGCCACTTGCGTATGGGGATGTATAATTTAAACAGATTTTAATTTTCATGTGAAATGTTAAATTTGCATCCACATGACATATAACTGCTGTGATTGAATTTCATTTTTCTCTTTATTAAATAAAACGACTTTTTTGAATGTTTGGCCCTGAGATTTAATTGTCTTTGCAAAAGCTATTCTAACGGGAAACTTAATGTTTTAATACAAATAGCATATCAAGATCATCTTTTTTGTGTAATGTTATCCCCTGAAGATGTACTACATTACCTTTCTTGGATACATCCTTCTTTCTACAATAATTTGTGCAATGAAAGACCGGACAGTGTTAACAGTTGTAGGTATTCTTCGTGATATTGTAAGTTGATGTTTTCATCTTCTGCATGATCACCACCAACTGTTTCAGCAGAGTCTATTGATACACATTTAACCAATTAACCGTGTAACCGATCAACATTTTGGGCGTCAATTCATTTGACTTCCTCGTTTCTCGGTGCTAGGATTGCCCGTGTACTCATTTTTTTCTGTTGATAACTGTTCGTGATGAAATTCTTTAATAAGATTTGGGCATAATGCGTCTTCTTTAATTGGGAACTTAAAATGAGGAAAACGTTAACATTTATAAGAGCTGAGAGAGCAGGAAGTGTGTCTGAGAGGTGAGAGTACCGTGGTCTTGTTTGAAAATGGTTGCTAGGAGGGCGTGACTTTTAAAAATATCATGGCAATATTCTCGTCTCGCGGGAGTTTAAAAAATCTTCTCCAAAAAGTCTAGTCTCCCAAAAAGTCTCGTTGCATCGAAAGATTTTTTTTATATAATAGAGAGATGTGGGTTGCACAACAAGGGGAGGTGCAGGGGTAGCGTTACTGCCAGGCGACCAAGGGCAGTGTCCTGGGTCCTCCCTGCATGGAGTCTGCATGTTCTCTCCCTGTGTGTGTGCGAGGGTTTCCACAGAGTGCTCTGATTTCCAAAGACATGCAGGTTAGGCAGATTGGCCCCAGAGTGTGGTTGGGATGTGTGTGTTTGCATTGCTATGGACTGGCACCCTGTCCAGGCTTTGTTCCTGCCTTGCACCCTATTCTAGCCGGGATAGGCTGCAGTACCCACTTCAGGACTACACAATGGCAGACTGACTTGACACTTGTGCAACCAGGTTTTTGTAACTTCTTTATTTTCTTCCATAAAATATTTCTATTTTTTTTCACCATCTTTATATAGTTCGCAATTTCACAAGACAGACGGAAAATGTTCCGATAAGATTTAACTTGATTTTTTTTTTTTTTTACATTGCAAAAACCTGCCATTTTAACACGGAATTGGTGAGCACAGCATGTCAAAGACTGGCCAAACATTTCCTTTGTCCTGAAATTACTGCATACCTTTCACTCTTACATTTTATGCTTGTAAATGAAAAACTACTTAGTTGCCTTCAGGTCAGTATATCTTTAAATACAGAGTGACGGCTGTAGAATTAATAATGCGTTGTTTGCTTTTTCTGTCCTATTTTTACACAATATAAATGACTGAGTCATCTCCAGTTAAGCATGTAAGAGAGAGTAATTATGAGAAGTCTCTTCAAGGTAAATAATATAAAGTGCTTAAAAGCAAATATTGTAAGTAAACAGAAAGCACAGCTATGAGCAGATAGTAAAGAAAATGGCTTTAAATGTGATGAATGTTAAACGTTGATGAAATAAGAGTTTACAACAGCAGAACCGCTCATGTAAATAACTACTCAGACAGATTGTGTGTTTTTAATGGTTAAATTAATGAAGGACTGTTTGGGTTCTTTTACTTGGGTGATATTTCATGTTTATAGTTTGCCATAAAATACTTGGGGGGGGGGGGGGGGGGGGGGGGGTTAAAAGAAGAAATGAACTCAGGGTAAGAGTCCCTTGTAAAATGTACCTGAGTACCTGGGTTGTTGTGCTTGGGATAAATTGCCTCCTTTATCCTGAGGCCCTTAGAGGTGGGATTGTCTTCAGCTTCCCACGATGCAGAACTGGATCAAGTGTGTGTGAGACTGTTAAGTTATTTATTCATAGCAATGATAAAGAAAAGTATTTGGCATGTAGTGAAAAATTACTTTCTTTAGACGCCATTGTTAAGTCACAGTTGTTTCATTTGTCAGGATTTGTGTCATCACACTTGCTCCTTCTCACCCTGCTCTACAAAAAGAGAGAAGAATTCAGAATATAGATTACCAAATCAGTGCTGGTTGCAGCAGACTACAAAACAAGGTGTCTGGAAAGTCCAAACGGGTGAGTATGGCCAACTGTGAGTAAGTGCCAGCTGTGAAAATTATATTCTATCTGCCTATCTGTAGCGATCCAGGGGTGGACAAAAGAAGGTTTACAGTTGTTTGTATGGAAAAGACATGCAGGTTATGATTATTTCCATAGCTTTATTAACTTTACTAAGAACTAGGGGGCTTTGCTTGCCAACCCCCCACCGGGCCTGTGCTATGTGCCAGCCACTTCACATCTCTGCTGCTCATGTATGTGGATTTCACTTTCACCAAACAACAAATCTTTTAATTCTCGCAGATACGCCTCTTCATTGGGAAGAAACACTACTTTTCCCTGATGACAACACGAATTAGACGATCTACAAGTTTTAAATACAAACAATATATTTGATCTCTTTTTGCTGTTCCATTATTTCACAGAGTAGTAATTTTCTGTTTGTTTCCGCTAATGCGATCTTTACTTAATCATTTTTTTGAGACTTTCGAATTTTCGTACTTCCATTATCTCTAACCTGCTCTGCATGTGTATCGCACCAACGTTTTTGAATTCCTTACGATGTTCTACTTTGTCATCTACTCTTTGTCTTTTATTTCCAGCCTCAGGCGTGGTTAAATCTCTTGGCACAAAGTCTTGTCTCATGGGAAATGAAAGTGTCTCTCTGAAAACATCACGTCTCATCCCAGGATTTGTTTTATTATAATAGAGAGATATCACAATGGCATTGTGTTAGGTACAATCTTGTTAGTGCTCAAATTACCTAAAAGATATACATATTTCACCTAGTCACTACTGTAAACCTACTTTTACCCACCCCTATATATAGTTAGGTCCATAAATATTTGGACAGAGACAACTTTTGTCTAATTTTGGTTCTGTACATTACCACAATGAATTTTAAATGAAACAACTCAGATGCAGTTGAAGTGCAGACTTTCAGCTTTAATTCAATGGGGTGAACAAAACGATTGCATAAAAATGTGTGGCAACTAACGCATTTTTTAACACAATCCTGTGGTGTTATGGGTCCACAGCTCTCCCAGCAAAGGCCAGTTTGTTTTAAATGAATAATCACTGCGCTTGCGGCGTAGTGAGGGGCGTGGTAGTGTGGCTAAAGCAGTTTCCGGGGGGATTCGTGCTGCGTGCGTTTCTCACCTAAGTGCACAGGTCCGCAGCGTAATTGATCCCGGGAACTGTTGATTGCCACATCCATTAGACATAGAGAAGCCTGAGACGATTAGGAGGAGAAAAGAGAACGAGGAAGAAAGAAAGACAGAGGTTGCAGGAGGAAGCAGCGAGCGAGGGAGTGAGAAAGCCAGAGCGAGCGCAGACAGGCTCACGGCTGCTGAGCAGACAGCCTGGGTGTTAGGCCGACACCCAGGGCGTAGTAGTTGTTGTTGCTCCCGCAGAGTTTGTTTTTATGAAGGGCGGGAGTGACCGGGAGACGAGTGACTCTCCGCTTAAGGCCGTGGGAGTCGGGACTTGGGATGTGGTGTCCCCAACGTGAGAGCCTTGGTTGTTGTGGAGTCCCAAGTCACTGTCTGGGTGAGCCGACTGGAGCCAAGGATCGGTAAGGCGACTGACATTAGTAGAAGCAGAAGCACATTGAGAAGGTCAGCAGCAGAGAGAGCATCTCACCTGCTGCAGGGCCCTAACGGGAGAAGCAGGTGAGACGCTAGTTTAAAAGAAGCACCGGGCTTGTCATTGGTTTTTAAAAGAGTGCTTCCTGTGATATTTTACCTTGTGGTTTTTAGAAGATTTTTCTATTGTTTTTAACCTCCACTTTTCACTTGTTTTTAATGGATTATTTATTTATTAGAACTTTAAAAGCACTGCACTATTTATTTGAACACTCATTGTTTTTGAATTATTGTTGAATAAAAGCACTTTTGCACCATCCCCTTGCTCCATTGTTATTGCCTCACTGTCTAGCTCATCGGTGACATTACCGACGGTGTTGGGTTCAAGGGCTTCCGAACTGAAGATGGGAGCACGGAGCTGAACCCGCATTGTCACAAATCCCTTCATTTCAGGGGCTCAAAAGTAATTGGACAATTGACTCAAAGGCTATTTCATGGGCAAGTCCGTTGTTATGTCATTATCAATTAAGTAGATAAAAGGCCTGGAGTTGATTTGAGGTGTGGTGTTTGCATGTGGAAGATTTTGCTGTGAACCGACAACATGAGGTCAAAGGAGCTCTCCATGCAGGTGAAAGAAGCCATCCTTAAGCTGCGAAAACAGAAAAAAACCCATCCAAGAAATTGCTACAATATTACGAGTGGCAAAATCTACAGTTTGGTACATCCTGAGAAAGAAAGCAAGCACTGGTGAACTCAGCAACGCAAAAAGACCTGGACGTCCACGGAAGACAACAGTGGTGGATGATCACAGAATCATTTCCATGGAGAAGAGAAACCCCTTCACAACAGCCAACCAAGTGAACAGCACTCTCCGGGGGGTAGGCGTATCGATATCCAAGTCTACAATAAAGAGAAGACTGCATGAAAGTAAATACAGAGGGTGCACTGCAAGGTGCAAGCCACTCATAAGCTCCAAGAATAGAAAGGCTAGATTGGACTTTGCTAAAGAACATCTAAAAAAGCCAGCACAGTTCTGGAAAAACATTCTTTGGACAGATGAAACCAAGATCAACCTCTACCAGAATGATGGCAAGAAAAAAGTATGGAGAAGGCGTGGAACAGCTCATTATCCAAAGCATACCACATCATCTGTAAAACACGGTGGAGGCAGTGTGATGGCTTGGGCGTGCATGGCTGCCAGTGGCACTGTGACATTAGTGTTTAATGATGATGTGACACAGGACAGAAGCAGCCGAATGAATTCTGAGGTGTTCAGAGACATACTGTCAGCTCAAATCCAGCTAAATGCAGTCAAATTGATTGGGCGGCGTTTTATGATACTGATGGACAATGACCCAAAACATACAGCCAAAGCAACCCAGGAATTTGTTAAAGCAAAGAAGTGGAAAATTCTTGAATGGCCAAGTCAGTCACCTGATCTTAACCCAATTGAGCATGCATTTCACTTGTTGAAGACTAAACTTCAGACAGAAAGGCCCACAAACAAACAGCAACTGAAAGCCACTGCAGTAAAGGCCTGGCAGAGCATTAAAAAGGAGGAAAACCAGCATCTGGTGATGTCAATGAGTTCAAGACTTCAGGCTGTCATTGCCAGCAAAGGGTATTATCAACCAAGTATTAGAAATGAACATTTTATTTCCAGTTATTTAATTTGTCCAATTACTTTTGAGCCCCTGAAATGAAGAAATTGTGTTAAAAAAATGCTTTAGTTGCCTCACATTTTAATGCAATCGTTTTGTTCACCCCACTGAATTAAAGCTGAAAATCTGCACTTCAACTGCATCGGAGTTGTTTCATTTAAAATTCATTGTGGTAATGTACAGAACCAAAATTAGAAAAAAGTTGTCTCTGTCCAAATATTTATGGACCCAACTGTATGTCTGTAAAATATAGTTAGAATCTAAGATTAGACTTATATGTATGGTCAGAATTGCTGTCTTAATTAAAACTGTGTGGGTACTGCATAATGAGGCAAATGCATGATGTGAAATGCTTGGTTTAATTTAGGGAGAGTTAAGTAACTGCACAGTAACTGGGAGGTGATAGAAATCTCAAACGTTATTAAAAACAAAAAACAGTGGCACGGACAGCATTTTTTTTTTTTAATGAGTGGCCCCCTACAAGGTAATCATCCTCTAATGAGAGACGCGAGTGTCTTTAATGCCTGAAGGCCCCCCACCTTCAGAAGCAATGCTGAAAATGCTCATTTGTCACTTTTATTAAATTGTTCCTTCACATGATGATGGATGTTTGGAAAGTTGTCCGCACACTACATTTCAGCCTCACTCTGGCTTAAGGGGAAAAATGACAGCGGGGGGCAAGGGCAACTAAATATGGAGGTGTTTAATAGGTTTTGTTTTTTTTTTTTAAATCCATTAATTAGGATTGTGATATTTGTAGGATAAGTGTCATGGTGCAGAAGCAGTCTTGTTCTAAACAAATCAGGGTGCTTTCTTTTAATTTATTTTATACATTAAAATTGATGACTTCCTTTCTTCTGGTCCAATTGTCAGTCTGGGGCATTCAATAAAACTTGCTGATGAAACAAAGCTGTTTTTATCCTAAGCTTATTTCCTGATAATAATGATGGTGCAGTATTTTGCAGTGAATATGCTGTCTTTGAAGATTTATCACTTTTCTTTCTAGGGAGGACAGTTTCTTACTGAATTTGCTCCTTTGTGTAAAATAACATGCAGTGATGGACTGGAATTCACGGTGTATAGGTATGCCATACAGCAATTTTTTAAGTATTTGAATGTCTTCTTTGTATTAGAATGTATGTCATTCTGCCAGTGTAGAAAATCTAGAATACACCAAGCAGCAGGTGTCATAATTGAAATAGCAGCAAAAGGATGAGATGTAGAGAAGTGGATCTTAAAATCTAATAACATTAGAATTGTTGAGAGTAGCAGAACCAACAACACTTGGAAGATGGGAATGGAGAACCAGCTGAATGAGAGCAAAGAGTAAAGCGAAACCTTTGAAGAAAGTATGGAGAGGTAAAGCAATGGACATGGAGAGTTCAGAACACTTATAGCTAAATGTGAAAGAAGAGAAAATTTCAGGCAGCAGGAAAAGTGGACTCCTTCAGGTGTAGAAGAGAGAGTGCTGCTCGTAACACTCCTAGCTGCCTGCTATAGATAACGGAATTGGGAAAATGCCCTCTGCACCCAGAGGTTGCTTCTCAGGAATGTAACCATGAGGCAAATACAGAAAAAGAAAGAATCAGAATAGTGTAGCCGAGGCCTCTGAACTGAGTCAGTCTGTACATTTATGGCAGAAAATGTGAAGGAAGGCATTCAGGAATCGGCAGAGTCCTACAACATCTTGGAGCAATCTGACACATGTATGAGAATGATGAGGGGGCAGGCCATTGTAATGTGAAGCAAAAATAACAAAAGAGGGCATTGAGCAGATTCAGAAAATACACAAACCATTTATTATATACAGTACAAGATAATTAAAGTATATGTATTTTATATTCTTTTAGTTGTATTAGAGGCCGTCTTTTGGAAGTAAATGAAGAGATTTTGAAGAATCCTGGCCTATTACAAGAAAAGGTAACCATGTTCTCCTCACTTCACTTAGGTTCTTGAGTCTGGACACCATTTTTAAATGATAAAACAGAGGTTCTTAATTTTTTGTTGAACCCCAGAATCAGGAAGAAATTCAACCACTTGACTATTTTAGGTTTTTCAGACATTGGATTATTTAAATGTAAGTTCTATACACATTTCTTTACATACATATACAGTTTGTGTTGCATGCAAGTGTTGTTTAACTTGCCCCCACGTCACCACCCTCCAGTGCCGTGGTTAGTAAAATGTTGCTGCCAAACTTTTGTCTTCCTTTTTTTGAAAATCTCACAACATTGTTGTCATTAATAGAGCAAACAAGGCATTGAAAAATCTATATAAAATAAAACTTAAACAGGTGTATTAGATAGGAGTTTAAAATAGTAACTCCTAAGTACATCATTACTATTCCATACCTGTCACTGCTGTTGCTCATGAGCTTGCTGATGCTCTGGTAAACCTGGGAATGCCACCCTCCATTAGTGTATATGACCAGATACAGAACTTCACATCAAATCGGATTTTTTTTTGCTTTCAGAATAGGTGGGAGTAGAGATGTTGGGTTGATCTGTTTCATTAATTTTAATTACTTTTTAAAACTATAAAAATGCAAAAAAAAAAAAAATACTCTGAGTGATGCATTGTGCTGAAATTAAAAAGGTCCTTCAAGTCCAAGAATCAGACAAATTCTGCAAAATATTAAATCAAAAAATGAATGCACATTTCAGCCTTCAGTGTCCTCTTCATTTCATAGAATAATAATTTAAAGATGATGATTAGTGTCATAATGAATAACAGTATTAGCAGTAGAGACCAGTGTCTCTAGTTTATGGACCAAGCAGTGCTGGGACCAGCTAGTGTTTATCTTTAAGTGCCAAAGGAGGTGAGGGAGTACATCTGTGAATGCCTGAGGTGTGTTTTTCAAAATAAATCCCTGCTTACTGGGAAAATTCCTAAAGATTGGAAGTCAGAAAATCATATAAAAACATAATTAATCTCATATTAAATATTAATCAAATTTCCATTTTTAGAGAGAAAACATTATGTGGCACTAACACTGGTTTGCCTTTTGTGATAATTTTTTAAGATTGGTTCTAGTCATACAGTATATAAATATAAAAACCAATTAAAGTTTGCATTCAGAAATCTTTCTTTTTTCTGCTATTCTGATGGCACATATAAGTATAAAGGAATGTGTAGAATACTGATCACTACACTCCAGAAGTACATTATTATTTTAAACTCTGAGCTAAACAACCGTGCAGGAGCAAGTTAGACATGTGAAGTAATAAAAATAAAAGCCGGATCCAGACAGGACTTGGCTCACTGTGCCGTGGACCCCTTGCCTACTCACCATTGCCCTTTCTGACTACTGAACGTCATTGCCATTTCCTCTGCTTTATTTGTTTATTTATTAAATGAGCATTTTGGCAAGTTGTGGTTTTTTTTGAGCCTCGCTGCCATCAGATTGATGCGTTAATAACTCTTTTTCCTGTGGTTGTCTGCAGATAGCAGTCAGTCAAAGCATGTAGCTTTAGAAAATAAGTGTAAGGCAATTTTTAGGAAAAACCAGTCTTACACTAAACTGCTGCTGTTTAGGAGATCTTACTAAAGGAGTCAGGAACAGTTCTGATATGTGACACTAGGAATGGTTCTTTAAACTTTTAAATCCATCAGATTTGGAGGATGATGTTTCAGCTCCGTTTCAACTGTTTTTCCTGTGAAAGAGGACAGTAAACGTACAAATGTAGTTCACGGATGACCACTACTTTGCTGAAGTGAAAAATGTTAAGTGCTTTCTCATTTTAATCCAGTAATTGTTGCCCTGAGGTTTGAGTCTAGGGAATCCATTCCCGGATGGGTTTATCCATTCCTAGGAATCCCGGGCTCCCGGGATGACACAGTGCACGGGCATCTCGCATGTGAACGGTTTTAGAGCGAGCGACACTTATTTTTATTAAAACTACTGTAATATGCTGACACCAATAAAAGACTAACCTGAACTACAAGCAGTTCATGCTGTCATATAAGTACATGTATCTAGTTAGTTGTGGTAATAAGAGTGTGCGGTCGTCCAGGCGAGAGCGCACCTTCGTGCAGAGTACGCCAGCCGCTCTGCCTCCACTGAAGTAGGCGGCACAGTCATCAGACACCGATACACTTGTTCTAAACAACACCCGCGCTTGCTGTTGCTCTGAAACACCGCCATTTCAGCTTTTACTGATGCATCCAGTTTCTTGTCATCACTCTGTGATGGCAAGTTTCTTGGCACAGATAATGCGGATGCAACAGACTGACGCATTGCAATTTCAAGTTGCTGTTCAAAGCTGTTAACAGCACAGACGTCAATGAACTCTGCACTCTGCAGCTCACGAATGCCGGGACGGGGCAGACACCTCCCAGTCCACTGTGCTGTGTCTTAGTGGGAGCCGGGAGACTGACTGCTGCTGCTCTGTTGTTGACTGAATTAATGAGCCACACTACACCGTGGGCCAAAAAACCACACCACGATTATTTTCAACTATAATTCTGTTATTTCTTGATCGATTTTTACACGCTATATATGCGAGCTTGGCCGTTCCCGTTCAGCCGGGAATTCCAGCAGTTTCATTCCCGGGAATGGGAAACGTCCGGGAATCCCGGTAATCAGGAGCCCGGAAATGGATTCCCTATTTGAGTCTTCATATTTTAATTTCAGCCAACTCCTTTACCTGGAATAAACATAACATTCCTAAACCCCCTTAATCCAGTTCAGAGTCCTGGGGTTTACCCCAACAGTTCTGGTGCAAATCAGGAACCAGCCCAGGACGGGGCGCCTGTCCATCTGAAAGCTTCTTAAACATTCTGTTAATCAGGTGGCCGGATGTTCCAGACACACACGGAGTACATATGACCCCTGACCCTTAACATGCAAATTGTGGAAGTACAGTTCTTTTTTTAATTTGTTCGTCCTTAATTAAGAATAATTTGGCACATGAAAGCACTTTGTATAACTGGAGTAAGTTTTAGTTAATTTTAAGTACAAAACACAAATATTTCACAAATAACAGAAGTCTGTATTCAATCCAGCGCATTTTCTTATACATTAATTCTGATTGTGGACAATTTGTTCATAAATTCAAGTTCTTTAACAAAAAAAGGACAAGAGACTCCATCAAAAATATATCCTTTTAATCTTTTTCTTTTTTCCAGCCATCCACAGAAGGTTACATTGCAGTAGTTCTGCCAAAATTTGAAGAAAGCAAAAGTGTCACCCAAGGACTGTTAACCCAAGCAGAATATGACGACATTCTGTCACAACGAAGGAGGATGAGCAGCCCTGAATCGTGCTGATGGTGGGACTGTGGATCACAGGACTGTACTGGTGAAACTGGGCAGAATGGGAGGTTTTAATTCTGGGAATTGATGATTGATCAGCATCTATTTGAGAGAATGCTTAGGAAGAGGTAGAATATGTATTTTTTTTTTCATTAGCAACTTTATTAAAAAATGGTGTACCGATATACTGTATATATACACAAATGTCTTACATATCCATAACAAATAGTTTAATTGTCAAGATAATGTAAAAATGCTTGAAAAATAAATATGGCTGATTTTTCTCTGCAGTACAGAAGATCACCTTTGTTAATAATGTGCTGCTAAGTCAAGGAAGAGTTATGGGGAAAAGTTTGTCAGATTTGACTTCAGACTCGTTCTTACAATAATTTGTTTTTTATTTCCTGACGCTTTTCATCCAACAGAAATACACAGTATTTATACAGTAGTTAGACTCACAAGGTTAAAAAACCCTATGACATTAGTACTAAAAGTCAAAAAGCAAACTTTAGCATTTCAGGACAGCTTACGTAGTATTTTATTTAAACAGAAAATATCAATCAAGGCTAACGTCTTCTGAATACTACTCAAAACTTTATTCTGTATACACGGCCATCAAAAGTGTGAATTCTAAAAAGTTACAAATAAAGTTTTTGTGATTTTTGTTTCTTGTTACCTCCTCTGCACTGCGTTTTCATTACTATGCCTCACGAGTCCTCACTTCTTTGGATGTCTGTATAACTTACAAAATGGACATAATGGGCGTCTATATATTATATCAAAACATCACTTTACACAAAAATAGTACCAAAACCTCTTGAATAGAAGGCAATTCTGATCAAGTATCATACAGCCATCTGAAGCAGTTCCCAAAAAGTTTCCAGGAGTCTGCCTTAGTAATATTCAGAAGGATTTACTGAAGGGCACTTTCTGTTCCTTTTCTGATTTGTAGCACTATGCGTGTTACCCCATCAGAGGACTCTTGACACTTGTGATATGTGCACAAATAAAATGAATGCAGGCACCCAGAACAAGTTCTTAAAACATATACTGTGCATTAACCCCCTGCCTCCTTTGACAGACACACCGTGGCAGATATAATCCAGACATGGCCACTAAAGTTGGTCAGAACCTTATTAAATCATTTGATTAAATAAAGAGTAATGTGCAGTTAGATCCTTCTGAGACTACATGGTTTAAATCAGTGAATAACACTTACTGCCTCGGTCTTCCTACTTTTAACTATTGACAATATTTAAAAAAAAAAAAAAAAAACCTGTTATAAAAACACTCATGCACAAGTAGGGTCTTTATGTTTCCTTGGAACGTTTAAAATGAACATTTTTGACTTCACTGGTAGGCATACGGTTAATGAAAGTGACCAAGCTGGGGGACACAGAAGCATATTCAATTATCTTTGGGATCTGTTCATGTGCCAGCATCGGAGAACTGCTGGCCTGTTACAAACAAGAACACCATCTACGAGAGCGATACTGCCCGGTCAAACCTGTGAGTAATTCTTTTGTCAGCCAAACACGAATACCCAAGTCTCCCTGGGTTTCTCGGTCAGTTCTCATCACTGCTGCAGTGTACCTTCACTTGCTTTCTAGAAACGTCAGACTGGCCATGTGATGTTCCAGGGACTTCACGCCAAAGCCATTTGCGGTCTTCTCACTGAGCCTGTCTTCATTAACAGGAGTGTGAAACTGGTTTTCACCCCAACTCTGAGAAGACTCCAGGCTGCTTTTCTCCAATTTATTCTGAAAAACAGTATTTTTCTTTTAATTATTTTAGTATCTGTCCATTGCATATAAATATTACTATAAACCAGTAGCTATCAGGTCCTCAGTGTGTGTGTGTTTCACAACCCGTGTGTCCTTCTTACTATTAAATGATGTCATTGTTTTGTTATCTAGCCTGCAAATACTTCTTAAAAATCCATAACTATATGCACACTTTCTGTAGCCTTAAAATGCTTCCATTTAACTTGTTTTAATTTACCCCAATCTACAGCTTTAAACGTGTCCAAAGGCTGGCGATTAGCAAGAAGCACCGCAGACATCTCTGATGGCTAAATACTTGACTTCTATTTTCAGCTGCCTGCTCATTAAGAAACATTTTGTGTGCACAGAAATATTTGCTCTCCTTTAGCGTTCACTGTTGTCAACATTTGGATACGATTAAGAGAGCAAACTCCGTAATATGTACCAACTCCAGCTGAAATCCTGTGGGTTTTGCTTAAAACTTCATGAAGTGAGACTTAATGTTTTTCTATACATAGAATAAAACCTTATTAAAGCTGGCGGAAGTGGGGAAAAAAAACAAAATCTGTGCAGCCCTCTCGGCTAAAATAACTAAATTGATAAAATGTCCCACCACACAACTATCAAGGACTTTTGTTTTTGTATATCTTCCCTACTAATTTAAATGTTCTAAAGTACCAACATTTTATTTCAGTCTGAACAATTTGGATAGTGAGCTGTTGTTAACTAAAGATGAGATACAATATCTTTAAGCAGATAAAGTTATTTGGGAGTTTTAACAAGGTAACACAGTTTTTGTACATGTGTATGTCTTAATTTTTCTAAACCAATTTTTATTTTCTAATTAATTATTTTTTATTTTATGAACAGCAGCATAGTTGATATGAAATATAAAAGCCTTAAAATTCCATAGTTTTAATTTACAAAAAATACACAGCTCAGAGTTTGAATTTCTTACATGACAGGGAGGGGGCTTTCACTCCAGGGTAACAGCAAATGGGGGCATTTTATTGAGTTTTGAGGGATTTCAGCATGGGGTTTATTAAGAAAGATATCATTGTGGGCTACCGGATTTGCCTCAATGTGTACACGTGCTAAATGTATTCACTTAGCTTCTATCCTTTACCTGAAAAACAATAGTGCTTAAAATTGGTGCTAAAAAAAGCAACATTATCATCTCTTTGCCGCACGACGTAGTGAATATCAAAATAATTCAAATTATTTCTATTTGCACAAACTCTTTTATAAGATCACACTTTTCAAATCAGGTTTGTCAAAAAATCACTTTGTCATGTTTGTGACATTGGCTGTTTTGAGACTGCAGCACTGTATGGAGGACACACTAGCCGGTTAATAACACTAAATTACTGAAGAGTAATATTTAATACAGAAGTCAAATTAATGCAAATTTCAAATGTCACACCCCTGATGCTTTAATGGTCTCAATCTTTCCCTTTGAGCCCTTGTTGTGTGTTTTCAATGAGCCCACGTACTGTAGGTGATCAGAGTCTGCTATGGCTTATGCCGGTGTATTAATCCTCCGTTACTGAATTTGGCCGATTATTCGGAACTAGAGACAGCATCGCATTTCTCTCCTGTACCATTGAAATAGGAGTCACATGTGCTTAAGTCAAATGTTTATTAGCACAAAAACTATCTATTTTGGTTTAAAAAAAAAAAAAAAAGATTATGAATGTAATGTTTGTGATTTATTTCAGTAAATAAGTATACCATATCAGTAGCCAGCACCCCCAAGAATTCAGCTTCTCAGAATGTAAGCACTTCCTTTATTAATGTAGAGATTTACTTTGTGTTTCAAAACATTAACACACATCTGGCCAATGTAGAAGTTTGGGAACACTAATTAAATACATTTTATTCTGGAGCAATGTGTTGTCTGATGTACAAAGGTCAAAGGTTAGGTTCTGTGTTTTGTTCAGTGCAGCCATGATAGGCACAGAATTCCACTGAAATGGAAACACGGGTCAGAAAACAGACAACTGTACAGTATCCCCTGTGATAACAAACCGAGGATTAATGCAAAGCTTCTGCTCTTTTATTGGGGCTCTGTTTGGCGCTATATTACAATGCAGATAATCTCACCACACACTGAACTCGCTCAACTGAAGATTGGTGTTAACATTCATAATTTTCAAAGCATGCACAAATCATGTAATTTTATTTTGCAACCTACTGTAAAATGCCATAAAAGGTTCATAACACAAGCCTCTATTTGCCTTGAAAGTGTAGTGGGATTTTTTTTTTTTTAAAGTTAAACTGTGCAGGACTTTTAAATAAGCAACTGTGCCAAAACTCAAGGGCTTCTTAAGGTGTAACTGCAATCACAGCTGCTTCTCTCTCTCTCTCTGTTACCTTGCGTAAAATAAGTAAATTAATAAACAAACACTTTTTGGTGGAGTATTTGTTTAACTGGCAGTTCTAAGCCAGCCCAGAGCGTGACTGTGGGCTTTTACTGGTATAGTATGTGCCTTGCAGGAGACCAGCACCCTGTCCAGGAATGTTTCCCACCTTGTGGCCAGTACAGTCGGGATTCTCTATGACCTCCAAGACCCTGAAAATGCTTAAGCACATCTGTGAATGTACGCATGCATGCACAAACTAAGACGGCAGTGAAAATGTTTGTCCAAAGACTGTTTTTGTGTATTCAAAATTTTAGAATTTTAGCACAATTAAATATTTACCTTCAAATTAAAATACCCACCTTCAGTAGAAACTGGATTTTAAACTTTTTTTTTTGAATAAAAAGGGAAAACCCGGCCTTGCAACACACCAGGAGCCTAAATGGTTTAAAGTAGCTACAGCCAGACAGCCAATCGTCCTCGTCAGGGCCGTTTTACCTTTGACAACAGCCCTGCGTGAACAGCTACAGAAGTGACCAGCCGTTACCACAATGCCCCTGCTCTCCATGCAGTTCTTTAAATATTTACTCTCATCAAGCAAATATTGGTTATGAAATTAAAATGTAAAGACACATCAAATAAGTGAGCCTGACAGCCCTGCGCCAGGAGAATCCACAACATGAGGTATTTCTTACCTTTCTGATTATTTTATTGCAGAGTGGAAGGATGTAAACAATCACATTTATAATGCTTTTGGTATTCTGAATAGATGAATCAACCTAGGATTAAAAGAGGACCAAATACAATAAGGGATACGATGAGAACTAAATTCTTATCATATACTTTAAAGCGTCTTCCTTTCTATATGTATGATTTAAAAGGATAACTCAAAGAACTTTTATAAATATTCATCCATATTTTATTTTGTAGTTTTGTTCTTGATTTATTTATATTTAAATGGACAACCAGAAAAACCTTGCATGTTTATAGACATTGTTTTTATTCACGTAGTCATCAGTTAATATACTGTATATGGTTTTATAAAGAAATACTTAAATTCCACATTTCACAAACAGATGGCGCTGGACGGCTGGCACACTCTCTTATCTGCCCATCTTGCTATTATTCTACCTTCTGCATGCGGAATGCGTCATTCATAAACCAAAATGTTTATTAAATTTCACTCATTAAGCTAATTTGGTCAGTTAATCACTCCTTTGTTCCACTACCACAGTCCAGCCAGTTTCCCTGCCGTGATATCAGTTTCAACGAAATAAATACAATTAAAGGCGTTAAAAATTGATACCTTAAGGAAAGTGGCGTTTTTTCCTTGCACAGGCATTTTTGCAGTCGCGTGGAGTTGCTGACACAGAACCACAAGCTTTTCCATCTCTGCTGCTAAGACCGCTCTTTCATCGTCACGGAGCTGAAAGCAAATTGTAAAATGCAGACAATTAGTTTTATTCTTTACTTTAACAGGCTTCAATGCGAGTTACATCTTGTCTTTATTTAGAATCGCTGTTCATGTTATTCAATTGATTTTAAACTCACTTATTATTGGGGAATGCAAATATACATTTTTTACATGTTTAAGCTATTTAAGGTTGAACACTATTTAGGAAATAAACGAGGTTAGTATCTAAGCCCCATCACAATGACAAGCACCACCTAATCAAATTAAGTGTTAGAACAAAATGACATTAAATTTTAATTTCCATAGAGCTATTTACCAATTTAGTTGGGTACAAGTTAGTCATTTTCTTCTTAATGACTGACTTCCAGAAATGCTTATATTGACTGACTGGATCAGTGAGCTCATTTAATGTCTGTGAGAATGTCAGCAAACTGCAGACAGTGTTGTGAAGCGTTTGTGTAGCTTTGCTGTAATGCTGTGCTGACATTTCTGTGTGGTTTGTTCTTCTTGCTTTTGTTTTGGTAGAAAGTAGAGAACGTCACGGCCAGACCTGCTCTGCAATGGTAAGCACCACAGATGTTTTCATAACATTTATCCAGTACACTGCTACCCTACAGTATTAATTTTCGTTCACATAAACGGAAATCGTCCACCATGAGTTTAAACGAGTTACGTGATTTGTGTTCCTGTTTTTGTATGGCTTGAAAAATTGCAGATACAACAAACTACTGTAACAAAGACTTGAGATTCAGATACATTAAATAAAATATCAGTAATATTTATTAGTAGGTAAGAGCAATTTAAGTCAGGCTTAATTACTGGAAATATTTCTGTTTACAGTGTTAGACTTTAACATGGAGTAAGGTGAGGTGAAAAATGTTTTGCTAAGGAAGGGTAGGGAACACAACATACCTGGAGACAAAAAGCTTGCAGTGAAGAATTCAGTTTATACCCCTCTTCAGCAAACACCTAAAAGAGTGACACAAAACAAACGATCCTACATTTGTATTTACACCAAGCAAAACTGTCTTAGACAAAGTTGCTAATAAAAAAAGAACATGGTATTAAATGGTCCTGCGGTAGGTTGGTGTCCTGCGGTAGGTTGGCACCCTGTCCAGGATTGGTTCCTGCCTTGTGCCCTGTGTTGGCTGGGATTGGCTCCAGCAGACCTCTGTGACCCTGTGTTCGGATTCAGCGGGTTAGAAAATGGATGGATGGATGGATGGTATTAAATATGCATTGTTTTTAGTAATGCATCAGTTTTAGTATAAACATACATTATAATGTTGCCTTGGTATCTCTAGAAGTATTTTTTTTTTATTTTCAGAAGAGCAAGTTCAGTTTCTAAATACATTTCACTATTTGATACTTAAAATATCAAAATACATACAAAAAACAAAACAAACCTATGGCAGGTATTTTTTTGTAAGAATTCTGGAAGGACCCCCCACTTGAACATTTGAATTGACATGTTGGTCATTTAACTCCGAGGTCTGCAGTGTTGGTCCTGGAGGGTCGTAGTGGCTGCAGGTTTTTCTTCCAACCCAATCACATAACTAGAAGCCAACCCTCTCCAGTTTTACAGATCCTGTTTAATTTAATGGCCAGTCAGTGTTTTCATTCTGCCGTATCTTATATTGTTGATTTGTTCCTTTCCAAGGATATCATCCAAATGATTTGTAGCCTGAAGCACAGGAGTAATTCTCAGTCCCCTCACGTTTTTCTTTCCAATTTCCTTCCAAATATTTAATTAAAAACACGATAGTTCATGATGAATACACAGAGGTGGAAATGGAAATATGCAAAATGAAGCTTTTTTGTCATTTGCATGTTATTGGTAATAAGGGGCATTTAAAAATAATGAATGCAGCAGTTTAAGGTGAAACTAAGCAATTAAGGGTCGGGAATCTTAACAAATGAGACATCTAAAATGAAGCATAAAAATGTTGCTTGAGCAGTAAGTGCTTCAACAGCAGTGATCGACTTCTCATTAAGAAATGGGGTTTGAATAAAAGCCTGCAGCCACTGCAAGCCCTCCAAGACTGATTTTTGCAGACCCCTGCTATTGGAAGGCTCACTGACTATTTTTCTTAAATTAGTTGCATTTTCAGAATACCAAGATATATTAATGTTTACAGAAATGTATAGATTATATTAAAGTTAAGATGCAATTTTCAAGTTGTGTAAAACCTTTTTCATAAATACCACACGTTCCAACAGTGCATTTAGGACTATGTAAATGATGTGAGGACAACAGATCCAAGTAATACTCGTACGACACGGGCTGATGCACTTAAAACTAAGGAGAATGACAGAAATGCACCATCTTCATAAAATCAATGTCTTTGAGAAGATCTCCAAGCCCAGTCCTCTCCAGTTCTTTTAAGATTTAGATAAGGCGCTGACTCGGCTCAAGTGCTTTCATAAGCTCTGCACGTGTGCTTGAATGACCTATGGACACCACACCGTAACAGACGGCACTGTTAAAATGTACTCCAGATAAAAAGCAGTGACTTCCATCAGTCTTAATAGAATACAACAAAGCACAGCCTAGAAAACTAGACTTTTTGGAAAGGCATTAACATTGGTTTTCAGTGTTACATTTAATATAAGAATAATCACTTGAACATACAGTAGTTGTACTGTACATGGTTAATTAAAGGCATTTTCACATCTAATTCATTTGGTGTGGGTTTTTTTTTTTTCCCCAAACTCTGGCATAATTTCCCCTAAAGTCTGCTTGTTAAGGTAAATGTGAATATGCCAATCGTACTCTGATGCAGATCAAAACAAATGTACCACGACCCTTTCGAAAGGGTGGACTCGGCCCAATACTAAGCAAACCCTGGAGCAGTTCAAATGTCGTATGAAAGTGATCTGACACTGGACTGATCTAACTACATGAAATGCTTTATGGGTGGAATTCTGTCACACTAAGCGTCTGCTGTCAGTAATCTCATTCACAGCATCATGAGTCGCATGTTAACATGGAGCAATAAAAAAAATAAATACGCACATAGGTTAAAAAAAAAACAACTTGCACAATTACCAGTCAATTAGAGCACCAGATTCGGGTTCACAGCATCACTCGTGCAATTGGAGAGAAGTTAGGAGGGCTTGGAGGAGGTGTAAATACAATTGTGATATTGTCATCAGAATACAGAGGGGATGAGAAAAGAATAGCAGTGCCCTGTAAGATGGATGATCAAACTCCCTAATTTTACACCATGAAAGTAATGGACACGGGTGGGATGTCCTCTCGATGTGATTGTTTTTTGGGCGTGATGCAGATATAGAGGCACACTTACTTTGATGTAAGTGGTAAATGTTAATCAGACATTCCAAAATGAACATTATTAACAAATGTTTAAAAGACTTGAGACGGTAGACCTGTGATTTGAAATAAATTAAATATAAGTTAAGTTCATATGGTGGTTGCTGGATGCTAAATGGGCAACATCATACTATTAAGTGAAACTCACCTGCTCCATCTACAAACTGAAGCACATCGGTGTGTGTCCTCCACAGAGCTTGCCTTCTTTTGTACACTCGCCTACTGAAACGTGGCCTTTTTGTACCATGTCTAGTATTTTCAATTAGTTGTTTGATAACAGACTTTTTACTCATAGAGTTGTATTTGGTTAATAAATCAAATAATTATGGAAAATGCAACTGTTGCTGACCCCCGCGTGATATTTTTTTCCCCCAGAAAAAATCTGTTTCTGCCCAGTGAAAGAAGTCCATGAGATGCCCCGGGGTATTTGTTGATGTTTAGTTTGCTTCAAAGTTTTGCAGTGTGAAATGTAACCAAACTAACACTTTATGATTAGCTCATTTACATAATGCCAGCATAATTTGAAAGGTGCTTTCAGGACATTTTAATATTCATGCAGTATAATACTTAATTCTTGCCCATGCAGTTGAATATCCAAGAAGACAAAAGAACAAAATGGCTGAAATCACAGCTGAACTCGCCATACCTGGAAAGGATTTGTACAGGCATCGGTGCTGTCAGAATTCAGCAGATACTAATGATACTTTGGACATAAGAGACTGTGCTGAAAGCCTGTCATGGAATCTGGTAATTTGTCATCCCTTGTCATGTATGCTGCCATCCTCAAGGGGACAAGATCCAGCAACTGCAGTCATTATATGTGACATTTGAGAAATAGTGTATTGTGCTGCCAGCTCTAATTGAAGTGCTTTTAATCATTTTTTCCATAGCCGTACAAGCTGCACAAAACAATGTTAGCAATTTCTGACAAGGCGCTCTCGTGTATCAAGTTCACTACCTTTGAACCCAGATCAAGGTTCCTTCTTAGTGCTCATTGATGTCACCAGGTCCCCTTGTGCTCACATTCCTGCTTTTGACTAGAGACGCACGAGATTTAACTTGATGACGACCTGAAGATGATCTGCCTCTGTAATGTATGTGTTATTTTAATTAAATTGTATATTTATTTATTAAGTTTATTATTCACCTGGTCATAGCCTGGCAACCCTAAAACCGATGAAACGGGTAGCAATAAAAGAACAATAAGAGAAGCTGCCTTTAGTAAAGACCTGATAAACAAAGAAGAATAATAAATGGACAAACGGACACATATTATGGCACATAACAATGAAAAATGAACATGTCCTTCTGAGTCTGTGTGAAAGGCCGACTCAAAGCAATGTCTGCAGCAGCTGAAAGACAAACCGTGTACTGCACTGTAGAACACGTGCTCCTCTGAGGCTCCTACAATGTGCCATACATTAAACTGGTTACCTTTATTTTCTGCAAGTGGAGATGTATTTTATTTTTCATTTATTGAGGCAAACAGTCAATCAGTACAATAAATACTGTATTAAGTTAAAACATAAGATGTAAACATAAAGAAGACTTTAAATGTGAGTTGTCTTACGGACATACCAAGATCATTTTAGTTAGCCCAGCAGCATTTTTTTGCTTCTATTTGGTTTGAATTTTGGAATTCTGTATCTCTGTCCATAGGACCAGTTCAGGAAGCAGCTGTTACAACAGTGTCCTTCTTGATCTTGACTGCTTTCTTTTGAGCTCTGCTTCAAGCACTGTTCATGAAGCTACACGAGTGTGGAAGCCCATACGATTATTTAGTTCTGCTCACTTTTGTTTGCCACTGAGAGCATCCTGATTCAGACAAAAAAGCCGAGACAGAGAAGGCAAGAATATGTGATACATACAGTACGTAGTGTCATAACATACTATTTTTTAAAACTGCTCGATTCTAAACAGGGTAGCTATGGGGGCAGCAGGCATCGAGCAGAAGGCAGGAACAACGCCCTGGACAAGGTGCCAGCTTGCTACGTGGTAAATATGTAATATTGTGAGTGAAATATTTAATTTAAAAAATAAAAAAGTATTTACCCGTTGGAAGTTTTCACATTTTGTTTTTATACCACACTGAATGACAGTCAGAAACAAAGCCAAACAAACTAAACCGAAGTACCACCTGTGATTTGGGTGGTCAGTATACCCTTAGCCAATGCTGCAAACACATACAGAATCGGAACATGACAAGAAACTCGGCACAAGATCATCTCAGATCTCAGGCTTAATCACACATTAAAGTGCTGTCACCAAGTTCAAAGTGGCAATTGCAATGAAGAGTTTATTTATTGTGTCACAATAATGCTCCAAATCACTGTCACCATCACCATTACCCCCATAAGTAATGGCCATGGTGCACAGAGCACTAAAGATGCCACTAGTGTACGATTACTAAGAAATGAGGTGTGTTTTTAGTTCAAAGTTAAAGCCTGAAAATGTCAGAATTATGGTGCACTTTCCTAGGAGGAGACACCCACAACACTTTATCACAGTAAAGATTAACAGGTCACCGCTGCATCCTGACTGCCAAGATAAGGCACACGGTGTATGAATTGTGTGTAGAAATTCACTGAGGTGCAGCGGCGTGAGCTCTGAATGAAGTCCTACTTAAAGAAAACGCCAAAGTCCAAGTTACAAATCACAGTGAACAGGCCCCCCTGACCACTCCACAAATACTGCAGCATGTGCAGTGGGAAGTCTAATAGATGGACAGAATTTGCTCTAGCATTTAATTATAAAAACAGTGAGGCTCTGCTTAACACAAAAGCAAGTATATCTAGCACATAAATGTTATTAGTTGTAGCATTAATGCAAGGAGACAAAATATTGTTTACTTTTTTAATAACCTATTGATCTTTGGTCCTTCTGGAAGTGATGCCTTAAAAGCTTATTACTTTTAATGATGTTCCTGACAAAGCCCACAGATAATACAGATGAATTATGCACCGACTGTGAATTATCTATCAAGGATAAAGCTTACCTCAGCTTGGTGAAATAAATCCTGAGTTGTCTTCAGGAGGCCCTCCCCTCTAAATCAAAAAGACAGAGAATGTGTATGAAGCATCGGTTTAATGTTTGTATTGCTGATTGTGTAGAGAAAGTGATGAATGCAATGCAAGCACACTGAACAGATTCATCATGTTGTGACAGACCATCTTTAAAACGATCTGTAAATTGGGCATAATTAATCCAAGTAACAGAAAAAATACGTACTGTACAGTAAACAAAACAACCACCGTATGATGAGAACTGAGCACAGTTTTCTGACACTGTATTTGCAATATCATTTTCAGATATACAGACATGGATAAATTTGTTGGTACATTTACAGCTCATTGAAAAAGTGTAAAAATGAAAAGTAATTTTCCCGTGTATACAGCGACCTCCATAACGTTTGCGACAGAGACACATTTTTCCTTGAATTACCCATCTGCTCCACAGTTTAAAATTACAAATCAAACAATTCAGATGCGATTAAAGTGCCCATTACAGACTTTCCTTCAAGGGGATTTGCATAAGTCTTGGGCACACTGTGTGGAAATGACAATCACTTTTTCTATGTTTCAGGGCACCACAGCACTGGCTGGTGTATTAAAGCCATCATATTTAGTCCTTTGTGACATATTCGTTGCATGCAATGACTGCTTGAAGTCTGTGATTCATAGACATCACCAGGTGCTGAGGAGCTTCTCTGCTGATTCTCTGCCAAGCCTCTAATGCAGCCATCTTCAGTTCTTTATTGTTTTCAAAGGATGGTACCCCCTTCAGCGTATGGAAGGTCTTCTCAATTGGATTTAAATTAGGTGAATGACTTGGCCATTCAACAATTTTCCATTTTTGAGCTTTGAAAAACTTGTGTGTTGCCTCAGCAGTGTGTTTAGATCTTTATCTTGTTGTAGGATAAAGCACCATCCAAGGAGTTTGGAGGCATTTACTGGAACTTGAGCAGATCAGAGGTTTCTATTCACCTCAAGATGTGCCAGGAGCTGTGGCAGCCATACATGCCCAAGCTGTAACACCCCCCAGCACCATGTTTAACCAATGAGGTGCTATGCTTTGGATCTAGTGGTTTGCATCTTGCATTGTGGCCTCTGTATCTATGTTCATGAAGTCTTCTGCTGATAGTCATCTCTGACACATCCACATCGGCCTCCTGAAGTTCCGATCTGTCAGGCATTTGGGGCTTTTTTTGTTATCATAGTGTGGATTCTTTTGTCATCAGCAGTGGAGGTCTTCCTTGGCCTACCCTTCCCTTTGCAATTACTCAGCTCACCAGTGTGTTCTTTTCTTCTTAATGAAGATGTGTAATGTGCACTTTAATTGAATCTGAATTGTTTGATTTGTAATTTTAAACTGTGGAGCAGAAGGGTAAATCAAGGAAAAATGTGTCTTCATCCTAAATATTATGGATGGCACTTTACCTGTATGCCCTTGATATGTCAGTAAGTAAAGCAAAGAAACTGTAAGAAGAGATCAAATATTGCTTATTCTATAAAGATATTTTTAAAATGGCCTTGGTACATTTGCTGGTACCCCTAGAAAAGTTCATAAATACTATAATTGGACTAGAGTAATTTTTCCAGCTAGTTGGTTTTCTTGAATTCGTATCACACATGTCTCCAATTGTGCAATCAGTTATTCAGCCTATTTAAATGGAGAAAAGCAGTCATGCTGCAGTTTGGAATCATTGTGAGTCTCACACTGAACATGGACCAGAGGAGAAAAAAAAAGGAGAGAGTTGTCCGAGGTGATCAGAAAGAAAATTCTAGACAAGCATATTAAGGGCAAAGGCTATACGGCCATCTACTGTGGCAACTGTTGCAAACATTATTAAGAACCTTAAGGTTCATGGGACTGCCAACTTCCCTGGATGCGACCACCAGTGGAAAAATCAACCCCAGAATGGGCAGAAAGATAGTGAGAATGTTACACAGTCACCCAAGGACAACTTCCAAATAGATACAAGCTGAACTCCAAGGTCAAGGTCCATCAGTGTCTGATTGTACCATCTACTACTTTTTGAGTGACAGTGGGCTCAATGGAAAAAGACCCAGGAGGACATAAAAAATCTAGGCTGAAATTTGCTAAAATGCAATTGAGGAGCCACAATGCTTCTGGGAGAATGTCCTTTGGACAAATGAGACAAAACTGGAGCTTTTTGGCATGTTACTTCAACTCTATGTCCACAGATGAAAAAAATTAAGCTTTGAAAGAAAAGAACACCACATCTACCGTGAAACACAGAGGAGACTTGGTTACGTTTTGGGACTGTTTCTCAGCATCTGGCACAGGGTTCCTTGAGTTTGTGCAGGGAACAATATTTCAAGACTATCAAGACATGCTGGAGTGAAACGAACTGCCCAGTGTCAGAAAGTTCTGTCTCAGTCACAGGTCATGGATCATCCAACCAACAGGATAATGACCCAAAACACAAGCACCCAAGAATGGCTAAGAATAAAACATTGGACTATTCTGAAGTGGCCTCCCATGAGTCCTGATTTGAATCTTACTGAATACCTATGGAAGGAACTGAAACATGCAGTCTAGAGAAGACACCTTCCAAACCTGACATAGCTGGAGCAGTTAGCCAAACTACCAGTTGACAGGTGCAAAAATCTCATTGAGAGCTCCAGGAATCACTTGTTTGCAGTGATGGCCTCTAAAGACTGTGCAGTGAAATATCACGTTAGCTGTCCCATCACTTTTGTCCATGCCATTATTTATCTGTGTTATTATTTGAAATATTGTATTGAATCAAAACTCTAAAGCAAAGTCTGTTTATTATGAAATGCAGAAAAAGCAATAATGGGTGCCAACTGCTTTTGTCAGTTTCAAGTTATTTCAGAGACAATTCTGGGTTCTTCTTTTTTTTGTTCAAATTTGTCCAGGTCTGTATCACTATATGCAAATATTGTAAGTAGATATTGGACTAAAATCAATCAGAATACTACTAGGTTACTTATACATGTACATATCATTCAAAGTACAACCCATTTTTTATTATTAGCTATGCAAATGATGAGAAACATTTTACATGTAATGTAACTACTGTTACAAAGTTGAAGAATCTCAATGTTATCTTTGAAGTTATATTAAAAGACAAGTTTGGTATTTTTCAAGTTAATTATTTTTTCAGTTATAGTATGTATTAATTTGCCACATCAAATTGTGTTTAAAAGTTATCCATATTTTATAAATGTTTAAAAATTACTAGTCTACTCTTGCATTTTAGAATTGAGCTAAAGGGTACCATGCCCCAATGTGATTGAAAGTCTTAAAACTTACTGAATGCATCCATCAAGTCCAAAATGTTATTGAGTATTCATTTACATCTTGAGATTACACACATATTGCAAAAGATATCATCCATGTTATTTTTAAGAAAGATTAAAAAAAAACATTGTTGTGAGATTCAGACATTTTAAAAGGAGACTGGCTGTGCATTGTACTTTGCTGCTAGTTTTCCTCTATGACATACATTCAACTTGGGAAGTCATTGCAAAGAACGATCACTTACTGTACATTCTTACACTATACAGAAGCATATTTTGTTATTTCGCAAAAATTGTGCCTGCTGCCATTGGACTGATAAAGTATGTATGTGCTTTGGTGGTCTAATGAAAGAAATGCTGAAAACACACGTGACATGCAATTAAGTAAGAAGAACTGAACAGACATTATAGACTTACATTTAGTTTTAATCAGGTTGAGGTGTAGTAAGTTTAGTATGGATGTTTTAGCAGAGGCAGAGTGATCATTCCTGCCTCGCAGAACTAGGGTCTGCATGGAGTTTGCATGTTTTCCTCATGTATGTACAGATTGGCTGGTATGAGTGTGTTATCAGTAGGTTTATTCACCTAAAAACATTGTCCTCAGTCCATATACTCAGCACAAGCAACTCATCATGTGTTAAAAAATTCAATGATTTGTTTGTGGCGCTTCAATCTGTCTCATTGTGGTTGGGCTCTATTTGCACCCTCAGCCTTATTCATTTATTGAGTGCGTTTCTTTATTGTGCATGTGCATGAATATGCCATGGAAAGTGCAACATGCATACATCTTAAAGCTTTTTATTAAAAACACACTGCAATATTATCAGTTCAGTTCCGATTTATTGTTATTTTTACAAAGAGCAGGCAAGTTATTTTTTATAATTTAAAAAATACGCTTCACTTCAGAAAGCATTTTCAAGTAGTAAATTAATATATACCATGATTATGAAGAAATTAATTTGACTTGAAAAATACCAAACTGTAATTGTGCACATCTTTCCTGACAGAAGTCAAATGGAGAAATGTAATATTTCTGAACATTTTGAGTCAAACAGAATAAAACAGCAGCATCAGTTTGTTTCCTGTAATAAATTTATTTGAAAAACAGTAAGATTTAACAGAAAAATAAGAATACCACAAATGTGTTGCTGAGTTTAAAATAATTTCAACCATAGGTAATTAATACAAAGGCTACTATTTTTCTTGCTTAAAGGCTGTATTACAGCAGAGTGATAAATGCTGTATACACCTGGAAGACTTGGTTCTCAGTGGCCTGCCAGACTACAGTCCCATTAAACTGCTGCCTCCTGAGTACACATAGATTTATTTCATTTAGTGCTCCAGTAGCATCAGAAGTGTGAATTCAAATAATGTGTCTAGAATTTACAAATATGTCATTAACTATACTGTATGCATCAATAAAATGGAAACATTTGTCTGTCAACTGCACTAACACAGCAACGAATAGCAGTTTTTTTTGCACCGAGGACACAAAATGTATGCATCTGTAACTTGAATTGATTTTTAATCTACACTGCCTTTTCAAGGAAATTATTGAAAGACATAAATACAAAAAATAAAACTGTGTGTCCTACTTTAACCACAACCAATTTCAACCTGTATTCCACCAGAAAAAATTACATACCTTTTATATTGAAGTTCTAAGTAAGTCTCCACCTTGGTTGCATAACATAAATTTTGAATTGCTCAAAAGCCTTTTATTGCTAATGGCAGACATACAACAAAGGGCTAATGGCAGACATACAACAAAGGAATTACTGCTGAACTACTGTGAGTTAATTATCTTTTAAATCTGAATAAACATGTGTTTGGTACATGGACAAACTGTAGAGCAGGCTAAAGTGCCAATTACTTAAATATGTACAACAAGTATTTTATCTTTAGGCAGTACTGCTTACCTGGTGAATAAATACATTGAATATGCCATACTGGACATACACTGGCTCTGTCGGACAATCTCATGCTCCTGGTCCTCCCACTTCTCACTTTCTGAATCCACGTCAGAAGTCAGAAGCCTCAGCTCCAGTCCCAGCTTTGCTATAGTTGTCTGTTCCTGTATATATGTCAAGTTTGTCTCAGCCAGTGGAAACTTCCATGTTAAAATGATCAAATTTTAAAACTAGTAAATGTAAAAGATGCCATACCTCAGTGTCCAGCTTGACAGGTTTTACCATTTTAAGATTTGCTGAATACTTCTGTGAGAAACAAAATAGAGTGATTACAAACACAAATGCTATAGCATAGCACACTGAAACTTCTTTTTATCTAAATTTTTCAATGTCCTTTTTACAGGTATGTTTAACCTTTGTACGGTTTTAAATCAGCTTGAGAAACCACAAGTAAAAGCACACATTCTACAGGGAGGAAAAAATGATGTATGACACACAACCATAAAGGAAAGAGCACGTTAAAGAAAACATCAAGATAAGCAACCTCCTCCACCAACTTTTGTTTCTGCCAGGATGCTTTGTTCTAAAAATTTCATCAAAAACAAATCTGAGATTTTAAACTAAAGTACTCTGTTCACAAATTTATTTCTACGTGGGAGTGTTGAAAGAAAGCAGGGATGCATTGATTCTTGGTCATACATTTTCACAGATAAAATAAAGACTTGAGCCTGCTCAAATGTGAAACACGAGTGATACAGTAGGTACCCAGCCACCAACACTTTTTTATTTTAATAAGTTGCACGTGAGAATTTTGGCAGCAAAATGTACCGCATATATGAGAATTGTGCATTCTACATTATAGCCAGCATCATTTAGTGTACTTTACAATGAATATCTACACTGATCAGCCACAACATTAAAAACACTGCTAGGTGAAGTGAATGACATTGTTTATCTCTTTACAATGGCACCTGTCAAGAGGTGGGATATATTAGCCAGCGAGTTAACAGTTAGTTCTTTAAGATGATGTGTCAGAAGTTGTAAAAATGAACAAACTTAAGGATTTGAGTGACTTTGACAAGGGCTAAATTGTAATGGCTAGACTGGGTCAGAGCATCTTCAAAATGGCAGGTTCTCATTATGCAGTGATTGGTAGCTACCAAAAGTGGTCCAAGAAGGGATAACTAGTGTACCGGCAACAGAGTCACAGGCACCCAAGGCTCCTCGATGCATGTCGGGAGCGATGGCTAGCTTGTCTGGTCCAATCTCACAGAGCTACTGTAGCACAAATTGCAGAAAAACTTAATGCTGGCCATGGGAGAAAGGTATCAGAACACAGAGTGCATCAGAGCTTACTGCATATGGGGTTGCATGGCCACAGACCAGTCAGACTGCCTATGCCAACCCCTATCCACCGCCGAAGCCTCAACAATGGGCACATCAGCATTAGAACACAACCATGGAGCATGAAGAAGGTGCCCTGATCTGATGAATGACATTTTCTTTTAGATCATGTGGACAGCCAGATGCATGTCTGTTGTTTATCTGGAGAGGAGACGGCAGCAAGATGCACTATGGGAAGAAAGCAATTCAATGGAAGCAGTGTGATGCTCTGCGCAATGTTCTGCTGGGACACATTGGGTCCTAGCATTCATGTGGTTGCTACTTTAACACTTTCCACCTTCCTAAAGATTTGTCACAGTTCTTGTGTTGTATTCCTTAATGGCCTCTTTCAGCAGAATAATGTGCCCTGCCACACTGCAAAAATTGTTCAGGAATGGTTTGAGGAACATGGCAAAAAGGTATTGACTTGGTCTCCAAGTTCCCCAGATCATAGTCAGTGGGATGAACTGGAAAAGCAAGTCCACTCCATGGAGGGCCCACCTCACACCTCACTTACAGGACTTAAAGGACTGGCTGCTAATGTTCCTGGTACCACGTGACACCTTCAGAGGTCTTGTGGAGTCCATGCCTTGACCGCTCAGAGCTATTCTGGCAGCACGAGGGGTACCTACACAATATCAGGCAGGTTGTTTTAACGTTGTGGCTGATTGGTGTGTATTTCATTAAACAAAAACTTTTATAATAATGCGTTTGCTTTAAACAGTATGACAAGTTATTTTCAGTGATGTGCACAGAATGATTTTTATGAGAATACTAATTTCAAAAGATTTGCCAATGCAAGTCAGTTAACTTGATCAGCAGTATACACTGATCCTATTTGTAGTTTCCGTTCCAGTATCCTTAAACACCAGGATATACCCTACTCTTAACAAAAGATGCCTGGGGATCTTTAATGACCACAGAGAGTCAGGAGCTCGGTTTTATGTTTCATCCAAAGGATGGTTACATTTTTACAGCACAGTATCCCCATCACTGCACTGGGGCACTGGAATCCACATTCAGACCACAGGGTAAGTGCCCCCTGCTGGCCTCACCAACACCTCCAGCAGCAACCCAAGCTTCTCCTAGATGGTCTCCCATCCAAGTACTGGTTGGGCCCGAACATGCTTAGCTTCAGGTGGATAACCTATTCTGAAGTGCAGATGGCATGACTGCTGGGAAAACTTTGTTAATAAAACATATGTATTGTAAAATATGTCTTTTCTCCTAGCCCTAAAAATATTAGAATTACACTAATTTTCCTTTTGTGTGTCCCAAATTCTTTTCTTTTTCATTTTTAACATTTTACTTTGAATTATAACTTTCCTTCTTTTCTAACTTTATCAGTTTTCTACCTTTTTACAATATTATCTTGATTTGTGGTGTATTTTTCATTTCTTATATTCGAGTCAAGTCTGAATTTGTCCAGTTTTAATTCAGTTGATTTGAATCTGCTTAATAATGGTAATTACAAAACCTCTGTATTTATAATTAACGTAAAAGGGCTCACATACCCCTGGTCTAGGCAATGAAAGGTAGGTTCTCTTCTCTCCTACAAATACAAAAACAAAACTGATAAACAAGTTTTCTATTTTTCTTTAATTAATAAGTACATGTTGTTAAAGTACAAGTTAAATACTTGTCAAGAAATAACAAAACAAAATAAAATAGACATTTCTTGGTTTGCTTATTTATTGTTTTTATTTTGGTAATATAACTATGGTGATTTGAATGCAGATGGTTTCATGATCTTTGTCTCAAATACAGTAATCTCTCGCTATATCGCGCTTCGACTTTCGCGGCTTCACTCTATTGCGGATTTTATATGTAAGCATATTTAAATATATATCGCGAATTTTTTGCTGCTTCGCGGATTTCTGCAGACAATGGGTCTTTTAATTTCTGGTACATGCTTCCTCAGTTGGTTTGCCCAGTTGATTTCATACAAGGGACGCTATTGGCAGATGGCTGAGAAGCTACCCAACCAGAGCGCGTATTACCTATTAAATAAAACTCTTCAAGTATATTGCGAGCATGGGGGCTGTTCGCAACCCTAGAAGATACGGTCGCTCCTCAAAAAACACTGAAAGATTACCTTCACATTGCTCTCTTCCTTGCTGGGCTTAAATGTGGATGCTTTGTCAAGCGATATGCTTCCTGCATGGTGTTTCGCATACTTAGAAGATCAAACAGCACGTATTGATTTTTGATTGTTTGCCTTTTTCTCTCTCTCTTGCTCTGACATTCTCTGCTCCTGACAGAGGGGGTGTGAGCAGGAGGGCTGTTCGCACCCCTAGACGATACGGACGCTCATCTAAAAATGCTGAAAGATTATCTTCACGTTGCTCCCTTTCTTGCAGCTGGTTTGTCAAGCGATATGCTTCCTGCATGGTGCTTCGCATGCTTAAAAGCTGAAACGGCACGTATTGATTTTTAATTGTTTGTTTTTCTCTGTCTCTCTCTCTCTCTCTGACATTATGTGCTCCTGACGGAGGGGGTGTGAGCAGGGGGGGCTGTTCGCACCACTAGACGATACGGACGCTCCTCAAAAAAAATGCTGAAAGGCTACCTTTACATTGCTCCCTTCCTAGCAGCTGCGTTGTCCAGCGGTGCTTCGCATACTTAAAAGCCCAAACAGTCCTATTGATTTCTGATTGTTTGCTTTTATCTCTCTCTCTCTCTCTGATATTCTCTGCTCCTGACGCGCACTCCTTTGAAAAGGAAGATGTTTGCATTCTTTTAATTGTGAGACAGAACTGTCATCTCTGTCTTGTTATGGAGCACAGTTTAAACTTTTGAAAAAGAGACAAATGTTTGTTTGCAGTGTTTGAATAAAGTTCCTGTCTCTCTACAACCTCCTGTGTTTCTGTGCAAATCTTTTGACCCAAGCATGACAATATAAAAATAACCATATAAACATATGGTTTCTACTTCGCGGATTTTCACCTTTCGCGTGGGGTTCTGGAACACAACCCCCCGAATCGAGGAGGGATTACTGTAAATTTGTCTTATAACATCTTAGTGGGTATCTATATACCCCATGAAACTAAACTGGATTAAATGCTTAGAAAAATGATGGCAATATCAATTCATTCATGTGTCCTTTTTCTGAACTTGTCCATTTTACTTAAGGGTCGTGGAGACCAGACTCTAATCCTGCACCACAAGATCAACACCTACCATGAACATGCACTCTCACATAAGCACACTTAGTTTATCTCTAGACTCTAAATTGAACCAATACCCAAGCACATATGAAATAAAAAGCACAAACCTTCCTAGGATTCAAAACTATACTTTAGGAGCTGTGAAGAACTAACCAGTGTGCCACCCTAAAACATGGTCTTCAACCATTTATCCATCCATCCGCCTAACTTCCCATCTCCCTTACCCAGGCAGGGTTCCAGGGAATCTGAAGCCTAGCCCAACAATCACTGGGAGCAAGGCAAGAACACACTTAGGACAGAGTACCAGCCCATTCCAGGGTGAAAGCGCGCACACACACACAGGCAAATTTAGCAACACCAGTTCACCTTTGTGTGTCTGTGGGAAGAAACTGAAGCACTTGGAGAAAACCCATGCGGACAATGGGAGATAATGCAAACTCGGTGTAGGGAACACATACGATGTGAACCCTGTCTCCTTGTTTCAAGGCAACAAAAAATAAACAAAATACAATTTATTAATCTTCATAATTACAGTAGTAAAGATGCCACTTTGTGGATCCAGCTTCCCAGATTTGAATTGTATGTCTAGTTGTTGGGCAGCACGGTGGCGCAGTGGTTGCACTGCTGCCTCGCAGTAAGGAGACCTGGGTTCGCTTTCCAGGTCCTCCCTGCATGGAGTTTGCATGTTTTTCCCGTGACTGCATGGGTTTCCTCCGGGTTCTCCGGTTTCCTCCCACAGTCCAAAGACATGCAGGTGAGGTGCACTGGCAATCCTAAATTGTCCCTAGTGTGTGCTTGGTGTGTGGGTAGCTGCATGAATCATTCAAAATGAAACTAAAACTAAACACCAAGTGTTTACTCTGCAGCCATTTTAGTCACGTTTTTCATCATGTCTTTAATCTAAATGTGTTTGCTCTTCTGCGGTGAGCTGGTGCCCTGCCCGGGATTTGTTCCTGCCTTGCACCCTGTGTTGGCTGGGATTGGCTCCAGCAGACCCCCCGTGACCCTGTAGTTAGGATATAGCGGGTTGGAAAATGACTGACTGACTGTCTGGTTGTTATCATTGAAGAGTTTGCATGTTCTCCCTGTATCTGTTGTTTATCAACTATTTTTTGTTTTATTATTTCATTTATTTCTGTTATTTTAGCAACAAAGTTTGAAACAGCAGTTCAACATGGAGTGCTATCTTTTTTTCATCAGTACATTTTGTAAAACGATTGTTTTTAACTTACCTTATTTTTTATGAGCCAAATGAACAGTTTAAACTTGAAATGTAGACATATTTGGTCAGAATATTTGTGTTATATATATAAAAAAATGTCAACTTCAGTTAATGTACACACATTATCAAAGTGCAGTCATTTCATTTTGACGTATCAGTAACCAGAATTAAACATTACTCTTTCAAAGATGCCAAACTTTAATTACCATGACATTATACATATTTAACTCACATCATTACTGATTAATAAAAAAATGAACACAAAACACAGGATAGACTTGTGTAATTATTAAAATATATAATATTTTAATACTATATAATATTATAATATATATAACATTTCCTTTTATCCATGCTCTACTAAACCTTTACTATTTCAGTCCCTGCTCGCCAAGTACATGATATAATATGGTGCCAGGTCTTCTGTGCAGCATTTAGCACTCATCCATATAGACAGAAGGCTTCTTTATAAACTGCTGCTTGTGACAGTATTGGAGCTTAACTCTTTTTTTTTTTTTGTGGTTTATGTTATGTTATTCAAGGGTTAGTTCAGCCATTCATTCAGCAAACCAATAAATATACTTTTGGGAACAATTTAAAAGTGCTAAAGGGCTCTGGGCAGCTGTTTCCTGGCCATCAGAAGGGAAATAACATATGCAGAAGTGTTCTTTTCTGACTCAGTGAAATTTTTCAGACTATGGACACTGCATTGCGCAAAGGATGTGATTGGAAAGTATGGTGAAAATGCTTAAATAAATGAAAATGTATCAAGTTAATTACTTGGCAGTGCTGCTGTTGAAGCCAACTGTGGATACAACAGAATGATATGCTGGGCAAAAGTGATGTCTTTGAGCTCTTAGGAGTAAATATACACGTGCTTCTGGTGTTTCTGGGCTGCCTGGTTAAACATCTTAAACATTTTCAGAGGAATGCAGGAATGAATTAAATTCTATTCTTGCTACCTTATCTTCTTTTGCCATAATGTCCTAAAGAAGTGTTGTATTGGGTTGATAACAAGTATTTTTTTTAGCTAGGTGTTTTGTTATGAACAGGCATTTGACTAAAGGGTTACCTTATACCTTGCAAATTATTGAGTACATTCAGTTTTTTAATCCGCTGCAGATAATAATTGCTGTAAAGAAGAATTTACACTCAGAGTAACTTTTCTTTTCAATATAAGAAAATCTAAAAAGCTTTATATTTGAATAGAATGAATGTTCTTTTACTAAGACCCATAATATTCACCATCAGATACACATTACTAAACTGCACACTTTCACTTTTGTACTATTCTAAGTGTATTTTGTTTTAATGTTAATGCTGTGGACGTTACTTACCTTTTTTTTTGTGTTGGATTACATATCGGATCATTTTATTTGTGGAATGTGCATATTTTTGTTGATAGAAGCCCAACAGCTACTACAGATATAATTAGTAAAGTTAATATGATAATAACATATTATGGTCAGCACCAACTATTTATATGTGAACAGCATAAATATATGATAGGCAAGAATGTATATATATAAAAAAAAAAATCGTACCTCTGCGTCCCTCAAACACATCATTGATTTCTCGCAACAGTACAGACATGTCACTTAGCTGAGACTCCCAAGCTTCACAAAACACCTCCAAGTTTTCTTTTGCAATTTTGCTAGATGGATGGAGTGCTAGTGTCTGAGCTGCTGAGAAAATCTATAAACAGTATGGGGAACAAAAACATTTTAAAAAAATGCTAAGCGTTGACATATAATAGATTATAATCATATGCCAAAAGAACAATAGTCAATAATAAGCAAATGACCATGATCTTCACAGCGAGAAAGGTCTAAGAGAAATGTTGTTAACAGTGGAATCTCTTCAAGGTCTTCATCTATGCAAAACATTTGAGTCTATTAATAGGCAAGGACTTTGCCTGGTATTAAGAAGGACATTAAGAAAGGTTATTAAAGGTGGGAGCAATAGGACCAATAAAGGATAAGTCCTTGCTACACTGCTTTTAAACATCTAGTTCAAGATGCTGCCAGTTGCCTACACGGACTCTGACCTGGAATTTCAGAATGTTTTTTTTTTTCCCCTGTTGACCCCTAGCATTCACTGAGAATTTCAGGGAAGTGATTTGAGCCGTCCTCTATGCTAATGACTGCGTGCTTCTGCTCTACACTCATGAAGACATCTGACACTTGTTTCACCTAAATCCTGAAACTGTTTTATGATTAGTGGTCAGTTTGAAGATTTTGGAGGTCATATTGCAACAAGATAATAAGACAACAACCTCATATACTCCTACCAAAGCTGGGCACAATTCCCAAAGCCTTGGAGAATTTCTGGCATCTTGCCAGCAGATATGATGTTGATGCAGATATCAGTTTGCATCTTGGTAAGGTCAGCTTTGTCCCACAATCATTTTGCTAGCCCTCCAAAATCAAATACAGCATACAGCTAAAATGAACAGTGCTGTCAAACAAACATTCATACCAATTACTTTGTCCTATCACTGTTAATTGTGGACTTGCTATTACTGTAATACAGAGAAACCTGATCAGTTTGACATCTAAAACCTCTGGCAAATTTCCCATATTCGCAGGCAGGACAAATTCCATATAGTGAGGTTCAGAACTGAAGTATCTCCAACAATATTCACAGTTCATGTTTGTTAGACAGGTCATGTCACTCAAATGGATGACACTTGCTTCCACAGTAAATTTGTAGCTTGATTTTGAGGCGGCCAACAAGCACACCTAAAGGATATACTGTACGTAAAAGCTAACCCGAAAATGTGTGGTGCAGAATGCAGTGAATATGAAGGGCAGAATTATTTCTGACTTCCACCCAATTGCCAGGAAATACATTTTCCAAGGATTTCTAACAGGATTAATTAGGTTAGAAGGAGAATATATACATATTTAAACATCCTAATTTTAACAGCTTAAAAAATATTTCGATACATTAAGGTTATGTGGTATTCTGGTACTTAAAAAGTGCCAAAAAACACAATTTTTAAAATGGTACAATACCAGAATTTCAGTGATTTCAGTGCACTGCAGACTCCAAGAGGGACAAAATCCACCACCTCCCTTTTCGATGCACTAAGGCAATATTTCTTAAACATTTTTTTCTTCTTGTGACACAATTTTGCCTTCTTTGTCTCTCTCAGACCCATAACTGTCGCTAACTGTCATTCCGGGAGTGGGAGGTCCGTCCCCCTTAGAGAATCTCCACCTACTGTCATCATTATCGTTGAAGAACAGGTCAAAGTAGAGACATGTTGAAGCTTTAAACTGTCCGCAATGACCCATTATGAGATACTACGCAAACTGTATGTGACCCATCCCCATTGAATACAATTGTGAGTCACAACTCTGCTCATCTACATGCAAGAATCTGTACATTACAGAATACGAAGGGGAACCATTATCTATCTTGTGTTTGATGACCTGTTGTCTCATATTCAGCCCTTCATTCAGCACCCACATAAACCAGCCTCTCACCCATGTAACCAGCCTTTCTAAAACTTCTGTGCACAGTGTGCAGCACTCGCACCCAGTGCAGACATGTCAAGTATAAACTAATATTTAACCACTCCCTACCCTTCAAAGCACTTTACACTCCACGGTGGCCAAACTCCTCGCTTTCAGTCCCTACCTAAACCAAAATCTGTTCAATGTGATGGAGACCACCACAGCTTTTAACCATAAATTTTAGCAAGGTTGCGAGGCGTCTGTTTGTGCAAGGGAGGGCAGGGAAGGCATGAGTTATCCATTATTTGCTTCGGTACTGGTACTGATGTTTCAAAGCTGGTACTGGTACCGAAGTCAAAATTTTAGTACCAATCCAATACTACTATACAGTACTGAATGTATACAGTATAAAAACAGTTTACAATACAATAATTAAAACTACTCTGGAGTCACCAGCTCCTGAAGCATTTAGGAGCCAAGTGACTTTTTGTCACAAAGATAATAAAATCAAAATTGACATAAAAAAATTTTTGTCTTGTCAGTTTGTCCTCTTTTATTACCTGATTCTTGCACTCCTTGATTTTGCCTTACCTGTGATGGCTGAAGGTTACTGTTACACCCACAGAGTGGTGACTGCTATACACAATACACCTTCTTCCCCTCACATGTCTTTGCTATTGTCTGTCATGGCTATATAATTGCTCTTCTATACCTACTTCAGCATTTCCTTTTATTTCATGTGCAATACATCTGACAAATGTGTCACAATGCAGTTTCATTATTAGATGTCTTTGATATATTCAACCCATTCTTTTTGATTAGCACAATTTTAAATTATGCTAATTTTATTACAAATAGCAATTCTTCGCAAGCAATAGTATAATCCACACTGAACGTTACTTTCAGTTCTTAAATTGTTCTCTGCTTTTTCTTCTTCTCTGGCTTGAAACATCAGCAGACTCACAGACACTTTCCTGAAGTGACGTGAACCACTTATAAATGTAGTTCTCGCCACAATATTTTCATGTGCCTCAGAACAAAAGTCACAATGCACTGCTAGCTTCTCTGTATCATCTCTTAGCTAGACAAACCCTTATAACCATGATGTTTTAAATTTTGTCTGTAGATTTACCCTGGACATGTAACTCACTTCTTGTGTTGTTCAGCGAATTTGACACTATTAGTAGACTGGCACTTTAAAACTAAGCTGTATAAGTCTAAAGTTAGATATTTTGTGCTTCGTCATTATGACAAGTGAGGATATGCACTTGATCAACTAAAACAGTTTTTTTTGTTAAGGTGAATGATGTTAATGTAATAAAAGAAGTAACATGATTCCAAAAACATCAAAGTATAAAACATATCTTTGAAAAAAACACAACTACCAAAATGATTTTTGTATTAATATGCAATATAAAATGAGAAGTCAAGCAAAATGACACCTTTTATTGGCTAATTGAACTGATAACAATGTGCAAAGAAGAAGGGGCATCAATTGCCTTGAAAGCTTGCATTTTGTAATCGGTTCAGTTAGACAATGAAAGGTGTCATACTGCTTGACTTCTCATTGCACCCATAATGGCTAACTCGGGACGACACCCTACAACTATATGCAGTATAAAAATATTTTGGTTTAAAATTAATGTTAAAAATAACATTTGCTGGTTGCAGTTTGAAGAAAACAACAATTTCCTAATCTTTTATGTTCATCACAGTATGGGCTTATTATTATTGTTGGCATTCACAACCGAGTATTTAAGCATTATCATTGTAGTACTAGGGTGTTGTACCGTGTTAGCCATTATGAATGGAGAGAAAAGCCAAGCAAAATGACACCTTTTATTGGCTAACTAAAAAGATTACAATATGCAAGCTTTCGAGGCAACTCAGGCCCCTTCTGATTACATCTTGCCTTAAGAAGTAGCATTATCATTGAATATTTATAAATGGTGATATGTTTATTTCTGAACACATTTTGAATCTGTCATTCAAACTGTTACTGTTTGTTTCTGGGGACATAAGGGCAAGTTTGTCTTAATAACACATATAACAAATTAGGAGGCAAAATAAATATGAAGTTTTTACCTGAGGACCAATAACCTGAAATGTGTCTTCAGCATGAATACATGTTATTTCCAATGGTTCAGTTCCTGAAATGTGTCTCAAAAGTCGGCAGGCCTATGGAGAAACAAATAACATTTATTATTATTTTAAAGGGGAAGAGATATTTATATATATATACTAGGGGGCTTCGCTCGCCAACCCCCGTATTTGGTTTTCCGGATACACACTTTTAAGATTGTTTTTTCTTTGAATTGTTGCTATTTCATTAGTTTCACTTTTATTTCAGAACTTCTGTAAAAACAATATTTGTAATCCTGCGAGTCCCAATATGCTGAATCTTTTTAATGAGGTCAGCATAAGTTTCTCTGTTTGGAATTTCAGCATAGACAAAACGATCTACATCATCAGCACTTAATAATTTTTTTTTTTACAAAGTAACAAAGTAAGTAGAGTTCTGCATTGGACTCCTGTCTGTAAAGTCGTGCTATTTTCCTCTCACAGTTCGAAAAGTACATGGGGTTACCAAGGTGATACCCCAGCTTTTGTCTAGGTTTTTGTACAAGGGCTAGACGGAACGTTTTTGACTCCTGGGGTAAATTTAGGTTTTTAAATAAGCAGACAGATAAATATATATACATTAAGAAAGTAATTGGATGTGCTTTTTTTTCAATCCACTTGTTCCGGGCTGATAATTACTTTCCTTATTTTCTGAATTTGAACCTCGATTATTCTTTTTTGCTCTTTTTTCTGTCCAACGCATTTGAGTCTCTTTTCTCAGCGCTTTTCTTTCTTCTTCGTTTAATCGTCGACGTTTCATTTCTACCCTATTCATTTCTACCGTATTGACCTTATACACTTTATATGCACTGAGAGCCCTGGAGCTGTGTGTGCTGCATGACTGCTTTTACACTACTTATTTGTTTTTTTTGATATTGCTTGTAAGTAGGGTGTGTCTTGCAAGACGCAAAGAATACAGTTCCTGAAAGGTTAGAAATCAATTATTAAAAATGCATTCCAAAAAGTCATAAATACAACTTTTTTTAATTGTCCCTGCTGTTAACATGAAAATCATATTTTCTAAACAATGTGACAAAAGAGGCATTTTACAAGTTCAGAATGATATTAATTTGGTGTATGCCCAAAACATGTGGCCTAGTGAGGCTGGAGCTGGATCTTGAATCTTGGCCTGAATACATTTTGGTGAATTTTAACCAAGACAAATGTGCTCAATAAAACATTTTAAGTTGTTGACTGAATGCTTTGCGTATATGAAGCTAGAGTGTATTCTATGCAAGGCTGCCTTCCACTCCTTTTCTGAAATGTTAAGTGAAAGATCCTTTCCTCAACATAACCTGGGATCTTTGAAAAGAAGGAACTTTAAAGTGTTTTCACATATTACCGAGATGCTGTCTGAGTCAAGACTGATCATTACTTCTTCTGAAAAAGAAATGGGTGAGAGGTGAAGAAAACTGGGCAGGTTCCTTTTAGCAAAGTTTCTGATTTGCAAGTAGTGGAAAAATTGTGTTGGGAAGTTAAATTTGAAACATAATTGTTCATTATCTATATACACTTAATCTCAAAGTATTTTAATCCTGGACATTTTTTTAAATACTGCACAGGTTTGAGAGGGTAGAAAAAGGTGATTATCATGTAAAGGTGCAACAGCTATAAGCTTCTCTGTCTTTAAGTGCTTCCTGCATTGGTTCCATATTCTGAGTGATTGATGGACAACTGGATTATTAGTATATTGATGATAATTTGTATTTACTGGAGTACAAAGTAGGGCATATAAAGAAATACAGCAAGATTTTATTTCTATTACAGACCAGGCTTATGTATATTCATCAGTTTGTGTCACTTTCCAGGTCTTTATAGCTATTTGCTGTCCAGTAATAAAACTGAAAGTTAGGTGGTGCCATGTCCCTTCAGCTTTAGGTCACTGTAGATTCACCCTTGTAGAGGTTTCAAATTCCAATGAGGTTATAGTTGAGTTTAATTTCTTAAAGAACGATTTGTTAATGTATATTTGGGGATGCTCTGGTAAAAGGTAGTTTGAGATAATGTTGTTAATACAGACAGAGGCTTCTGGACTGGTATAAAGTAGTTTGATCAATGCACACGTCTGGGCCAAACCCAAAGTTATGCTATGAGGTGAATAGGTAGTCCCTTTCAACTATGTGAAATGCTTTTTCTGCATGCAAAGATAATAAGACCTCTGATGTGTGAGATTTTATAGGCGAGTATATTACATTAAACAAACGCTGAAGATTAGAAGTGTCTGCATTTAATAAATCCAGTTTGGCTTTGTGATATTACAGAGGGAAATACTTTCTCAATCCTTCTAGTTAGAACTTTGGAAAGTATCTTAACATCATTATTCAGAACTGAATGATATGTATGACTTGTAATAAGTCATTATTTTTCTTTGGAACAATTGTAATTAATGCTTGGTGAAACGTTTAAGGTAGAATTTTGTTGTCTCTAGCTTCTATAATTATTGTTAGCTAACTTCACTTGGTAGCTATCAGGGCCTGCTGCTTTCCCACTTTGGAGTGAGTTTATAGTGTCCGGTAATTCTGTGAGTGTGGGAGATTTGTTCAGTGCCTCTGCACAAAGAGTACCTAGCTGTGGTATTAGTAATGCATCAAAACCTCATTTGATTGTGTCTTTTCTTCTTTAAACTCAGGACTTATAGTACTATGTAAATGTGTGAGAAATGTTTTGTGATCAATAATTTTATCTCCATCTGTGTTGGTAATTTTTGTTATTGCATTGCAAACCTCTTGATTGTGGATTGATTGAGCTAATATCTTATTAGCCTTCTCTGTTCCATTTCTTTTCTTGTCAAGAGGTTAAATTCTGATTGCAAAACCTGTCTTTTCCTATAAAGTGCCTCATTAGGAGACCTGGCATATTTTTGGTAATTTCGCTAATTTAAGCTCCATAATCAGAGGAGCGTGATCAGAGATAACAATAGCCTCGTACTTGCAAGTTTTGATAGTGGGAAGTAAATTATCATCTATAAAGAAATAATCAATTTTTGATAAACTATGATGTACTGATGAGAAAAAGGAATATGCTCTTGAGTTTGGATTTAAAGATCTCCATGGGTCTAGTAAGTTATGATCCAGTACACAATGATGCGATTATTTTTTCAGTATTAAAGATTATCACCACTGTAGTTGAAGACATGTCCAGGTCTGGATTCTAGATTTAAAAGACAAAGTCACTGGCAATTAAAATTTTACGAATATTCAGATTAGGAATAGATGCAAATACATTTTAAAAGAAATTTCTATCATCCAATTTAGGTGCATAAATATTTATCAAAATTACTTTAGATTTAAATAAATTACCCATCACCATGAAATATTGCCCTTCAGGATCAGATACTATGTCTGATACAACAAATGAGACCGTTTTATGTATTAAGATTCCCACACTTCTAGTTTTCTTTGTTTAGCTGGAGTGAAAGATTTGGCCATTCTAATGCAACTGGTCCTTACTTATTAAGCAAGTCTCCTCTAAAAATACTTTCTTGTCATTTAGACCTGTTAGGTGAGAAAATTCATTTTTTCTCTTTAGATTGTGATTGAGACCTTTGACATTCCAGCACACAATGTTCATTGTTTGGTCAGAGAGACACTGCTTCTGAACTTCTGAGGACATTTTGTAATGTTAAGCAAAGGTAGTAAGTTGTTTCATACAAAAGCTTTAATCTAGGTATGATATTATTGTCTGGTATAATGGCTAAGGAGTTGTCTTACAAGCTTTGTCAAAAAGAAAATAAAAGTCATCTATATTTACATCAGAAAAGAGATTAGGAGTGTCTGAGTAGTATTTTCTCAGGACTGACAATGGGATGTGGTGGACGGCTGGGGCCCATGCACGGCCGGGATGCCCCTTCGACACTGGATCCAGGGGAACAGCCATAGGATGTATGCTACGTCCCCCGGAACATTTGGTGGAAGCCCCCCTGGGTTGCATCGGGGCTGGTAATATGGAACACCGGAGCTCATCCTGGTTGGGCTCCGCGGCCACCACCAGGGGGAGCTGCAAGGCTTCCTGAGCCCATGTGGACGGCAACGCAGCCATACCCGGAAGGGCAGCCTAATTGAGGTTAAGTACCACCTGAAGCACTTCCGGGTGGGCTATAAAGGGAGTCTGCAGCCACTACTCAGGGTGCCAGAGTTGGGAGGAGGAGGACAAAGCTGCCCTGAGAGGAGTGGAGGAAAGAAGAGTGTGATTTGAGGCGTTTTATTTGTGTTTCAGGACTGTGTAGGGCCAGTGGGACATGGGGAAGATGTGTCCCACGGCTGAAGAAAATAAAGACTTTTTGTTTATTTTGGCCATGCCTCTGGTGTCAGTCTGTGTCGGGTTGGCGCCAATCAAGCGTCAATATCACACTGGTGTAGTCGGCAGGATTCCGGTCTGTCTTTTGGACCTGTACATTTTTTTGTGTGGTGACCCAGCACGGCAGAGTGAGGTACGCGCATTGCGCAGGAGCACGTGGCGTGCACCCCGAAACAGCGCACCCGGGGCAGGAAGGCCGCGACACTCTAGGGCTCCATTACCCGTCAGAGCCGGTATGGGGAGGAAGAAAGCCGAGTGGACTCCAAGGTCAGTAACCGGTTCAGAGAAGAGGCCAGCGTCGGCACACCCCGAAGAGAGGCCACACGGACAAGAGGTCGTCCGAAAGATGAGATCCTTACAGGGACTGGTGGCCCGGGTCTGCGTCAGTGGCCTGGGGGCGCCGATTCATGGCACGACAGTGGGGCGAGCTCGAGGGTGAGCGAGGTAGGTCCGGTCCCCGTTTTCTCCGCAGGACAGCAGGCTGAGGAGGACTGCCTGGATAATCTCCCCGACGAGGCTTTCCCTGTTATGAAGGGTACGGTGGAGGAGCGAAGCCGCTTCCTTGTGGTAGGTAAGGGGGTGGATGATGGGTGTTGTCTTCCTGTAAGCAAAGTACAAGTGGGAGTGCCCAACTCCCGCCCCAAACCCGATGAAACCCCGAGGGCACCAGTGGAGAAGGAGCAGGAGCTGCAGGACTCACCTTGTCCCACCTTGCCGACCGCAAGTCAGAGTCTAATGCCAGCTGCCGAAACTAACCTTTGTTTGGCTGTATGGGAGCTGGAGGAGCTTCTCCAACCCGTGCAATCTGTATTACAGGCTCTGGGACTGCTCCAGGAGATGCTCGAGCGGCTGGAGAGGAAGGTCGGTGCGCCCCTGACGTCTATAACACAATGGCTAGGGAGGCGCAACGCTGGATTCTCCGGCCATACTGATGCGGCGGTACAGGTGGGTGACGCCTGTACCGTAGAGTATATGGGAGAGGTGACCGAAAGGGCCGCGGTATTGATTGGTTCCACTCGCTGCGTGGCCGCACCTCCGACAGGGGACGCAGCTACGATGACTGACAGTGCGGCAGAGTAGTGTGCAGGGAGGCAGCTGCTTGATATCGGCTGCCAAACAGCCCTGCCCCGACTACCAGCACTGGTCTTGCAGGCGTCCAAAGGGGTGCAGATGGCACGGGGTCCCTCTTCTTCCCATAAGGGGACCCAGACCGTCGGTGCACCCTAGAACAAGAGGAGACCCTGTAAAAAGAAGGGGCCTCCAAACAGTGCGCAGCGTAAGCCCGTCTGCTCGCAGACAGTGGAGGGCTGTGCTGCGGAGGGGCAGAACCACCAGTCACCCTCAGCTGGGCAGACGTCGGGGCAGGACTTCCCATCCTGTTTCCGGTCCCACAGGGATCGCACCAGAGGGGAGCGGCGTTGCTTTGAGTGCAACCGCAGTGGCCACGGCTGGAGGTGTTGTCTGTGGAGGACGCGAGTGTCAGGGCAGCACCTCCCGCTCTTGTGCTTTTGTCCTTGCAGGACGGAGCCATGGACAGGGGGACACTGACTCCCCATCCTGGAGGAGACCAGCCCTTGCTGGACGAGCTGCTGTGCCCCATGGGGCTCAGCTGACGGAGGGGCACTGTGGCGGACAGCTGGGGCCCATACCCGGCCGGGATGCCCCTTCAACATTGGATCCGGGGGAGCAGCCATTGGATGCACGCTACGTCCCCCAGAACACTTGGTGACAGCCCCCTGGGTTGCATCCAGGCTGGTAATATGGAACACCAGCGCTCATCCTGGTTGGGCTCCATGGCCACTGCCAGGGGGAGCTGCAAGGCTTCCTGAGCCCATGTGGATGGCAATGCAGCCACACCCGGAAGTGCTGCGTAATTGAGGTTAATTACCACCTGAAGCAATTCCGATTGGCTATAAAGAGAGTCTGCAGCCACTACTGAGGGCGACAGAGTCGGGACGAGGAGGATGAAGCTGCCCTGGGAGGAGTGGAGGAAAGAAGAGTATGATTTGGGGTGTTTTATTTGTGTTTCGGGACTCTGTAGGTCCAGTGGGCCCCGGGGAAGACGTGTCCCATTGCTGAAGAAAATAAAGACTTCTTGTTTATTTTGCCCGTGCTTCTGCCGTCAGTCTGTGTCAGGTTGGCACCAACCAAGCACCAATATCACAGGGAATAACTAACCACTGCGAAACCAAGCATCTTTCTTTGGAGTATAACCACAGTTATAATTAGTTGAAAGAGGCTTTTTTCCCCTCAGTGAAAGAATATGGTTGGTACAGTTCATGTGCTTGACTGATTTCAGATCATACTCCTGGAAGCAGTCCCTCATTTCACTTCACTTCACTTCTCAGTTAAAAAAAAAACAAAAAACTAACTTTTTGTATTACAAAACTGCAATGCAATAGTTGCATTGGATGTTTTCCCTCAACTCCAAGGACAGACAGTCAGACAGACAGACAGATACTTTATTAATCCCAATGGGAAATTCACATTCTCCAGCAGCAGCATACTGATACAATAAATAATATTAAACAATGATAATAATGCAGGTGAAAAACAGACAATAACTTTGTATAATGTTAAATGTTAACGTTTACCCCCCCGGGTGGAATTGAAGAGTCACATAGTTTGGGGGAGGAATGATCTCCTCAATCTGTCAGTGGAGCAGGACAGTGACAGCAGTCTGTCACTGAAGCTGCTCTTCTGTCTGGAGATGATACTATTTAGTGGATGCAGTGGATTCTCCATAATTGATAGGAGTGTGCTGAGCGCCCTTCACTCTGCCACAGATGTTAAACTGTCCAGCTCCATGCCAACAATAGAGCCTGCCTTCCTCACCAGTTTGTCCAGGCGTGAGGCGTCTTTCCTCTTAATGCTGCCTCCCCAGCACACCACCGCGTGCAGATGTTGAAGGACGCGAGCCTTCTAAGGAAGTATAGTCGGCTCTGTCCTTTCTTGCACAGCGCATCAGTATTGGCAGTCCAGTCTAATTTATCATCCAGCTGCACTCCCAGATATTTATAGGTCTGCACCATCTGCACACAGTCACCTTTGATGATCACAGGGTCTATGAGGGGTCTGGGCCTCCTAAAATCCACCACCAGCTCCTTGGTTTTGCTGGTGTTCAGTTGTAGGTGGTTTGAGTCACACCATTTAACAAAGTCATTGATTAGGTCCCTATACTCCTCCTCCAGCCCATTCCTGACGCAGCCCACGATAGCAGTGTCATCAGCTAACTTTTGCACATGGCACGACTCCGAGTTGTATTGGAAGTCAGCTTTGATAAAGTTGCAGTAACTTTTCATTTATACTAGAACGTATTACTAATGGTAACCATATTCTTTAATAAAACTAAAAAGACAAGATAGGTTAGTTTGGTTTATAATTTGTCACATCTCCATTTTTTCACTCTGGTAAGAATTATATAAGAATATTTCCCACCTCAACCAGTTGCTCCTTTTGTTCAGACAGTTTACAAGTGTATTCGGCTACAGCTTCCAAGTTACCATCACCACCAGAAATCTTTAAGGCTTTTAAGACAGTGTATTCAGCATGATGTTTTAGCAAATCTGTGGTCAACTCCACTGCTGCATTGTGTAGCTGTAAAAACATGTTAAACTTAAATCAGTAGAAATAAAACACATAATCCTATCAAAAATGGTTTACTTGTATACTGAATGTCTTTAAACATAACCTTAAAGTACTCTGAAAAAAGGCACCATAAATATATAAAAAGATGAAACATTCCCTACTATAGTACTTACTAATTCACTAAACAGTATGCAAATAACAGTTTATATTGTTAACAATATATGGAGTATGTCATCAAACCTAGATATTTTTTTTTTGCTAGAATAAGCAAGCCAACATATTTAAGAAATAAAAAGTAAATGGCTTTTCAAGGAATAAAAGTAATTATTTAAATAACTCTGGCAAATCAATTGAAAAAGTACTGATTTGCAATGAGAAACTATATTCTACTAGTGTGTATGCCGGATGAGAAAATGATACAGTTTTATTGATTCAGTTTATAATTGTGGTTTTAAATTTCATTATTTGACCACTAATGGACACTTTCAGTTTAATGTAATACTGAGAAGCTGTGATGAATTTCTATATGAAAAATGAAAATACATTTTCTTATATAAACTGGCATGACCCCACAAATACAAATTAAATATATTGTTTACATGTTTAAAAGTAATTGTAAGCAATATTTTTCAAAGATAAAATGTGAAAATATTCAAATATATTTAAAGCAATCAGTTGGGAAGATTTGTTTTGTAAGAATAAGATTACCTCTCTCTTTAGAACATTCATACACTGACATGTTTTAAGAATGGCCACCTCCAGTTCTTCATTTGCTTCTTTGGCTTTGAAAGACTGCTGCGTTTTTAAAAGAGAACAGAGTAACTTTGAATTAGTCAAGCACATAACGCAACTTTTATAGTTTTATGACAGCCAGTCACTCAATGAAAGCTGTGTTGCATGAGCTATTAATGCTGATCTTAACATTATTAATCCCAACAATTAAAGCTGTGTCATAATAAGTACCCAGTTTTGAATAGGGAGTACAGCCTCAAAGCATGACGCCTTCAATCCCTAAGACTCACATTTAGCACTCAAAGTGGCAAAGCGTTAAAGGTATAACAAAAGCCAACCAAAAAAAAGAGGGATGTAATATACTTTATGCAAACACAGATACATTATACTAGTGAAAGAAATTGTAAAATTAGGTGACACTATTAAAAAATATGTTAAATTACTTTTAAATGCATTTCTCCAAGACAACAGCATGTAGATTTTATGTAACTAAACTGTTTGTCTTGAATGTTTCTAAGTGGTAAGAATCCTGTGCACCTACATGTATCAATCTAAATCCAACCAGGACAGTTTTATCCTTCCAAGAATTAATAGTTCTGCTATCAAAGAACAAACAGTAAGAATGTGTTTTTTTAAATATATTATTACCAGACCTAGATGGGTGGCTGCAGTAAGCATTACTGCAATGTGTTTAGGTGTTTCACTGACAAATTCCACAAGACAGTGCTGATTGCAAAACTAATTAATTTGAAGTCAGGAAAAACAGGGAACACTTGATTTGAAACAAGTTGATGACTTGACTAAAATCACTTTCCTATTAAATTGCTCCTGAATGGAATATTTTCACTTTATAATCTGAATGTTTTATACCAGAAAAATGAAAGCTACTACAAACATTCATCACTGCAGCTATTTCTCATATGTGGTAGCAGAAAGGCAGCTATATAAACTCTACTGACTGTATATTGATTCCTTTTGATGCAATTTAACATTGTGTTTTGTTAATCTTTTCAGAGTGTTTTTAAGTTCTGATTTTAAGAATAGGTACACATTTTACAGGGCTATATATTTACCTTAATATTTGAAACTAATGTCTAAATGTTCTCATTAAGAAGCTAATATGCAAATGCAGCTAATATATCAAAAAAGTATCTTTACTTATATATCTTATTATACACACACACACACACACACATATATAAATACATATAGTATACATTATAAGTTTTTACACATTCATTACTACTCTGTTACCTGAGAACATAAAGAAGCATATATTTCACAAAAATAAAACTTTCACTCTAATCATTTCAATTACCATTATAAATAGCTGCAGTTTTAAGGTTTGCAGGCAAGACACAATTTACAAGTCTGCGCATTGTTTTCTACAGTTTTTTGTTTTGCTTGTTCTTAAAACAACACAAACCTATCTATGTAGCAAAAGAGGAAAACACCTCAATCACTAATGTGCCAAAACAAAGCCTTGCTGCCACTAGTGGCCCACCTTAACCAAATGACAGCCCTTTTTCTAAAAAGGGGTCTGAGATTATTTAAAAGGCTAGAACCCAGTAAATTAGTTTGCCACCCCTCTACTGTAAGATAACTTAAAATTCTGCAGGTTATGTTAACAAGTTGATACTCGGTTATCTGACATTTATTTAGTGTACAACCCCAATAAATTCAAAAGATTTAAGAATTAGGACTATCCTTATGACAAAGTTCATTCTAAACTTTATAGATCATAGTTCACTTCCTAGTATGAAAAAAATTGCAGGATTAATTCTCGCCTTGTTACTCTTTACTGATGAGAAATAAAACAAAAGAGATTCTAAATATAGTTATAATAAAAGGCAAAATTATCTCACAGTGCATAATTTAAAGTATTTTAATTTAACCACACCCGTTGACTATTTTTCCTTCATTCCTTTTGGTGAATTATCCTATTTTTTTATTCCATGGAAAATCAAGCTTTACTTTTCCAACAAACTGAACTGCAACTAAAAAGTAATCATTCATTCTTTCAATCATAAATTATTTTTTCCAAATATCAAAAACTGAAATACAAGGTGTGAAAAAACTGAGCCTATGCTGGCAGAATTGGGAACAAGTTCAGAATCAATCCTGAACAGAATACCTGTCCATAAAAAAAACACACTCTCCAACATATCCATACCCACTCAGATCAGCCCAATTTAAAGTTACTAATGAACTTATGCTTCAAACACTAAAAATGAATAAGAATTAAAGCATTTTCACTTATTTAACATTAGTAACTCTGACTATAGAAAACAAAAGGCAATGAATGTTCCAAGAACTATTGTAAAAACATTACAGTAACTTAGGCTAACAGATGGTCACCTAATTATCAGAAATCCAAAAGACAGCTTCCAAATGGGGATTAATAAATAATAATCATCATCATTTTAAAAAATATTTAAAATTTTATAGTTAAATGTGTTTTTTACAGATTTCTTATCAAGTGCTTACAGCTTGTATCCAGATAGTAATAAGCTGCTCAAGCTCCACTCTTGCTTGCCTTGACAGTTCAAGGATGCACTCCCTGTGCTCATGACTAGTATAGGCAGAGTCTGTAAAATCTTCTGTGTGCTCCAGCATTGCGTCAAGCATAACTAAAAGGTTGTCCTTGGAGACAATATACAGGTTCTCTCGCAAGCCTTCCACTCTGTTCTACAGAAAAGAAAATGAAGAAAAAGCAATGCAATCATTTACATTATTTTTTTTAGAAACAAACAATCCTAAAGTGTTATAGCATCCTTTCATTTTTCTGTGCCCACTCTGAGTCTAGCATGGCAGGACTGGGTGAAAGATAGTAAACAATCCTGAATGGGAAGCCAGTCCAAAACATGCTGTATTTTTGTTCCACAGACAATAAAGTTAGCGAATTCAGAAAATGAATGGCAGAAAAGGACATTCATTACTATCTTAAAATTTAACAAAAAATAATATTTAGACATTCTATTGGAAACAGTGTCATCACTATATTAATAATAACAGTACCCATTAATCCATCCTATCACTTTCAAACTCATTAAGTTTGAGGTCTTGGGGATTATGGCCTATCCTGGCAGTATTCACTGTGAAATAGGACACTAACGAATAGTCAAATACTCACTTATACAGAGACAATTTAGAATTGCCAGTTATCCATAAACACGTGTTTTTACATATATTTAAAAACAAATCACACTAATTCCAAAAGAAAATTGGCACCAAAAACAATAACTTGGAGATATGCATTGACAAGAGATATTTACAAAGCCGTCAAGAAGACAAAAACAAGTGCTCCCTCCATTAGCTCTTTAGTACATATCCTTACCTCACCTTTAGTTCCACTGAAGATTATCCAGCCAATCCGCCAATCCACTCCTGTCTACTCCACTTTCCTATCAAGGTAGACACTGGTGTGTTCACGCCATGCACTGAGACACTCCCCGGGTGACTTTCTATTTCAAATCGGACCTCTGCCTGTCAGGCAGGTATAAACCCCACAAATGGCTCTGATAAGTAAACATATTTACTTAAACTTTGGGATCCCCATCTCTTACACTACCTCAAATACAAATGCCGGCATTTTCTTCCAGGTGCGCCACCCCTCAAACCACTCGTGACGGGCAGGCTGCGGAGACAATGGCATGTGAAGCTGAGCCTTACCTGCAAGGGAGGTTGTACTGGCAATTATACAGGCACCCCGTGTGCTCAGATACATCATGCCTCACATTGTGCACCCACTGAGATGGCCCTGTGTTCCCGTGGTAGTGCCTTCAACATAAAACAGTAAGCGCCACTCTTTTCAGGTGGCTTACGTTTACTTTTAAAAGCAAAAATGTTCAGTTTAACACTATATTTACTCAACTTGGAAATGCTTGAGATCACGCATTACCACTATACCACTATGGATTAAATGGGTTTGAAAATGTTGTGTAATGCTGGTAAATGTCTGCCAGTTTCTAAATAACTTTTGAACTCTGCCTTGTTATATACATTTTGTTTCTAATTTTAAGAAAAACACAAGTCTTTTTTCCATTGAGTTATAGAAGGTGGGTTAGGATTTCTCCACTTGAGTAAAATAAGACAGCATGCTAGAAGTGGTGTATACAAAATCAGTATCAACTTGAACTTTATTTTCATAGGTACTCAGTACAATGAAAATCTTATTCTGCAAGACCTTCAGCAATAGACAAGAATATACAACAACAAACAAGAAAACACAACAATAACCTAAAACACTCAGGTGAAAAAGAAATGCAAAAACAAACAGAAGAGTGTATGTGCAAATAAATAAATAATTCAATGTAAGCTCTGCAGGTATACAGTCTGAAGATGGCCTTCCATCCTCCAGACATGATCTGGCCTGCAGTGCTGAGAGGAGGGGCAGTGGATGGGTTCTCTGTGATGTGGTAGATCCAAGTGAAATCCTCAGAAATGTTAATGCCAAGAAATTTAAATATGGCAGTCTCTCTACCTTAGTCTCTCCAATGTACAATGATTGTTGCTGACCTCTCTTCCCCTGTGTGTCAATAATCATCTCTTTCATTTTGCTTGTGTTGTGTTACTGTCCTGACACCACTTCATAAAGCCAAGCCACCTCACTCCTCTACGCTGACTTGTCACCCCCAGAAATCAGTCCAATATTACCACAAAATAGTTATTAAACAATTAGGTAAACCAAAGTCTACTTGATAAATAATCACAGATGTTATTCCAGTAAGGTCTGACCTGTAAGGACTGGTACATCTTGGATAGTGCAATTCAAGATGTGTGCAACACACAATTCTGACTTGTGATGGACCTCATTTTATACAGACAGAAGAATGCATTTTATATAATAATAACGCATCTTCTGAAAATATGAGAGATAGGTTCTTTTACTCACAATGTTCTCATTATTTACAGGTGCACTCTTTGAAATATTTGTATAGTTTAGAGATATTACCTTTATCACAGCTAGAAAATATAATATCATCAGTAGGTAGTGAAGAAAGCTGGCCAACTTTCTATAATTTGAATGATGTGAAATGGTAGTTTCATTGTGTGACCTAGATGTACTTTTTCTACTTCTTTACAAGAATTTAGAGAAAGCTTATTATTTTTCTTGGGAAAAACAAAAATTCACATCTTTTTTCAGTATTTTTGATAGCTTTACTCTCTATCTTCGATAAACATTGATAATGTTGATATACCAATTTTAATTAATTTCTAAAAGAAAACCCCTCAAACAACATCCATGACTATGGAGAGTATTAACATTTTAGTCACCTCTGGTCAGTTGGTTGATTTAGGTTTGCAATGCCAGACTTCCTTTTTTTTTTTCCCCACAGAGCCCAGTGCAGGACAATTATCATCAATTTTATAAATATGAATACTTGATCCTGCTGGTTAACATTTATTTTGTGTGTAATATAAGAAGTTATTTGCGCCTCACTATTACCCCTCCGTTTAATATGCTTTATGTGTTTACTATAAAATTCTGTCAAATATTTCTGGAGTGAAGTGAACAATAAAAAAATACGTGAATGGAAATTTAATAAACTCTTTTCCTGGTTATAATCACACATTGTGTGTATGAGATAACAATGACATCATAATTTCAAGGATTTAACAGGGGGAAGAAAATTATTATCAATCAATCTGTGACAAACATCATCCAAGTTTCGATAGCTAAACACACATGAAATCATCAACAACAAAAAATGGTGCAAGTGTGATGTGGCCGGTATGAGTCATAAAAGTCAAACTGCACTATTAACACATTTTTTATTATTTGTAGCTGAAGAAAAATGCATTTAAAATGATTAAGTATTGAACCTTTTCTGGTAGGCACGAAAACCAAAAAAAGTTAGTGTACCTGTAAGGAAACATTAACATATTAGTCATATTTACCTTGTAAAACCAAGAAATTCTTTCTAAGGTAGAAACTTACCATGTTACACATTTCATCATACTTCTTTGTACCCTCTGTCTGTTGTCTATTTGAGATGTGTCAATTTTCCCAGAAATTCCTTTTCACATTATCATTCTCTATTATGTTTTAAACAGGGATGGTTCGAAACAGGTGTGAGCATCAATTCTTCTGAAGCATTCTGTTAAAAGTAGTCTAAACTCTATGATGATAATCAGTTTTCTCTGTAAATTTACTAATCTGTGCAAACTATTGAAATAATTTATTGAAGCATTAAAAATTAGCCAGTGTAAGCAGAATAAGAAAGCCTTCTGAATATAACTCTGGAAAATGAGAATAGAAATAGCCATTTAGTATGAAAAAACTTGAGACTAAGTTTTTTTACTTTTCCAAAGAAATATTCTGATATTAGTTAAGCTAATTGAAAGTCACTTTTTATAGTTTTCATGAATATAAAAATATAGATCCTTTATTCAAATCAGTTATTCAACATTCAATGCCTCTTATTTCTTCTAAGGAATTTTCCTATTTCAATACTGACCAGACCTAACCCTTTTTGCCATTTGAGAACCTGGTTGCAACACAAAGATTTTCCATTTTAATATACAATATTTTTATTTATGTTTCTGAAACATAAATTATGAATAGTTTCTTTTTAAGCAATAAGTTATAAATTAACTGCTAATCAAACGACTCAAATCAAATCAATTGATTTTCTGAAGCTGGTTTTTCACAAGAGGAGTGAGAGGCCCACTCAAATACATATTCACACTCGCCTATATTACAGCAGTTCAGATTAACCTAGCAGGTACAACTTTGGTGAGGGAAACCACAAGAAAAAAAACCACATGAACACAACATGAATGCGCAGACTCCAGTCTGTGACTGGGCCAGGAATAAGAGATGTGAGAGTGCAGGCTGAATTATGTTACCTGGTGGTACTACAATCTAGATACCTAGTAATGCAACATGGAACATTATAAATTTAACCATACTACATTTATTATTAAATACTGGTCTAAATATTTTGAAATAAACACTACAGTAAACAGTAAAGACACAAGACAGTAGAGAAAAGTTCAATACATTTGTTATGTGCTTTAATGCTAAATTGCTAGATACTCAAATGGAAAAGTATTACAAAAAAAGAAAAAAAAATCACTTTTAACCTTATTGACGGATCATCAGTTAAAACAAGAATTATTACTTAGGTAGATCATTTTTCTTGGGTTTATATTAACAGATTGATGAAAAAATGGAAATGATGCTGAAGGCGGGGAAGACCACTATGCTATTAATAATAGCTACTCTGAAGTATAACCAATTTGAGACAATGAAAAAGGCAACTTTACAGAGAAAATAAAAACCATTTACAACTGACTATTTTACATTCTAAAGCTAGAAATGGGAGATGCAAGAAAATCAGCAGAATGTTTAAGAAAAATTATTATAACAAGTAGTCAATGCTAAAAGACAGTTAGCATACAAAGTAAAACAGCCTAAAAACTACATTACAATATGCATATTTAAATAACATTTTTACCAAGTTATAAATAGTTAGAGATTGTTTAAAGAAGAAGCACGTTTATGTTTCTTTAAATTTCTACTTGGTAACATATATACATGCTTTGTCAATAATTAAATATAAGGTACAGTGCATTAGCATTGGTGTGATGAATGTAATTGCATATAGATCTCCTGTTTTTCAAACTGTCAAGTGCTTAACGTCACTAAACACTATTCTGTAAGCAATGTTTGTTATATTTTTGTGGTACCTAAGGTAATTCATTTTAATTTATTTTGTTGGCAGTAAATATTTTTTGAAATTTAAACAGCTAATGAATTTAGACATAAATCACTACACAAAATATATTTCTACTCTGTGGCACACCAGCCATATTTGCTGCTGAATTCTGAGGCAACTACTTATAATTAAGACTTTGACTATCATATCACATAGATATGTGAGTGGAAGTGCATCCTTTCTGAATGCAAAATTACAAAAAAAGATAAATAATGCAAAGTAGCAGAAAACCTAGCAAACATACTAGCCTTGGATATGAAAAGAAGGAATGACTACTAATGTGACATGCAGCAAGTATTGTTAAATGATGTACTGCAATGCTTAATATCAAGAACCACTGGAAAATTAATATTTTTCTCCCCTTCATCTGGTGTGACTCAGTGTTTACTTCACATCTAAAATTGGCTTAAATTACTTTTGTGGTTTTTAAACAAATAAAAACTGTTTATTTCAGATATTAAACTTTGGTAGAGCACCATCCCAGTTATTCTTAAAAGTATCATTTTTTTCAAACCAGCTATTTAAAAAATGTTTAGAGGAAACAGTTACGCCACTAATTACTATAAAACTGTCAGGCTACAGAAGAATTAAAAGTTGCATTTTAAGATATGATTCTAATCTTTTTTTAAATTTTAATTTAAATTTTAAGGTTCTCACCTTAAACTCTTTAATTCCAGTATAAATGCTAACAACTTGGATCTCCCCTTCTCCACTGGTCCGGGAGTCTGTGACGATCTCAATCACCTGGTCCAGTGCCAATCGCATGCGGTGGAAAACACCATCTTTATTAATTCTTGCAGATTCACAGTCTGGATGCCGTAAACATGTCTTTAGAATGACAAGTGGCACATGAAAAAAGCATTAGAAACATTTGCTACACATCTATGAAAATGTCAAGTCTTAATATAACAGCAAAAATATACTGATAACCTAATTTGTAATATAAAAAAAGTTCCACAATTAAAAATCAACAATACAACATCCTCCTCTTATTAGATTAAATAACAAAGCCATTTCAAACAACTTGTTAACTAAAACACAAACTTCTTTTTGCTGTTTTGTTTCAATTAAAGAAGTTTAGATTACATCTGACCCCCACAGGTGCTGTAAAAAGACAATTAACTGCCACAGATCATGTTTAGTATTCCCTCAAACAAACTCATGATAACCAGTGGAAGTCTTGGTATGTCATATTTTTGAATAAAATCAATTTACCATTGTAAAATCTATTTAAGATTTAAACCATGAAATAGTATTTCTAAGCAAGTCAATTTACTAGTGACATCTTAAACTCTGATTAACTGTGAACCTGTCATTTTGTTACCATTGTACCTTAGAAGCTGTTAAAAGCATCATGGTGCACTTTTCAAGGACTGCTCTGGCTGCTGCCATTCTGGCTTTCTTCTTTTCATCTTTCAAGTCCTAGGAAACAAAAGAAAATAATAAGCCTGAGCAGAAGTGCTTTTTCCGTCATTCTTTGAACATCACAGATATATCTGAAGTTTTACATATTTTATACAAAACAGCAAATTATATAATATTTACCACAATTACAAACACATAATGAAGAATCACAGATTCAGATAGAAATCATCATTTAAACACCACAGTAGACAACGGAGTGTAACAGTGGTGGACTACAAGCAACTGGTGCTGTTCAAACAACTACTGATTTTTAATATAAAGCTACTACTGATTTGAAAACATAAATAAAAGACATTTTACAGACATTATCAGGGTTTACAATGGATGACCATTCTCTCCTAAAACACTTCGCTTCCACTTTCAACTTTCTTAGCCATCATTACGCATTACCACAAAGCACCTATTTTCCAACCCATTCATTATGTTTTGTTCCACATGCACTAACCACAACAGGCAGATTTTCCAAAACATGTGATTTAGTAACTCAAAACAAATCTCTTTCTCAACTTTTCACTTATTATCTTTATATTCCACAGAAAAGCTCAGAATAGCCACCTGATAGTTCTCATTTTACTGTTTTCAATATATGTTTCATGTTGTGCTATCAACAGCCAAATGTTTTCCCCCACACACCATGCTCTCTTCCATAACCTGCATAAACATTTGCCTTCAGTGTTATGGAGGCTCCATTTCAAGTCTGATCAGAGACAGGACCTGGAAAACCTTTTGTGCACCTCCATGTTCATTTCACATCTGGCCTAATTAGCAGGACTTTCTCTATAACAGTTCCTGAACTGACATTTAAATGATAACCTAAATTTACATTGAACTACACTGGTGAATATACAGTAATCCCTCCTCCATCGCGGGGGTTGCGTTCCAGAGCCACCCGCGAAATAAGAAAATCCGCGAAGTAGAAACCATATGTTTATATGGTTATTTTTATATTGTCATGCTTGGGTCACAGATTTGCGCAGAAACACAGGAGGTTGTAGAGAGACAGGAACGTTATTCAAACACTGCAAACAAACATTTGTCTCTTTTTCAAAAGTTTAAACTGTGCTCCATGACAAGACAGAGATGACAGTTCCATCTCACAATTAAAAGAATGCAAACATATCTTCCTTTTCAAAGGAGTGCGTGTCAGGAGCAGAGAATGTCACATAGATAGAGAAAACAATCTCTAGCAAACAAATCAATAGGGCTGTTTGGCTTAAGTATGCGAAGCACCACGGCACAAAGCTGTTGAAGGCGGCAGCTCACACCCCCTCCGTCAGGAGCAGACAAAGAGAGAGATAGAGAGAGAAAGAGTTTGTTTTTCAAGCAAAAATCAATACGTGCCCTTCGAGGTTTTAAGTATGCGAAGCACCGTGCAGCTGCACAAAAGATAGCAACGTGAAGATAATCTTTCAGCATTTTTAGACGAGCGTCCGTATCGTCTAGGTGTGCGAACAGCCCCCCTGCTCAATCCCCCTACGTCAGGATCACAGAAAGTCTGTGCAAGAGAAAGAGAAAAGTAAGCTGGGTAGCTTCTCAGCCATCTGCCAATAGCGTCCCTTGTATGAAATCAACTGGGCAAACCAACTGAGGAAGCATGTACCAGAAATTAAAAGACGCATTGTCCGCAGAAACCCGCGAAGCAGCGAAAAATCCGCGATATATATTTAAATATGCTTACATATAAAATCCGCAATGGAGTGAAGCCGCGAAAGGCGAAGCGCGATATAGCGAGGGATTACTGTATTCTTATAAAGTAGCATCTACTTATCTGTCTATACATAGATACAGTATGTAGTAGACTTTACAGATATTAAAACACAAGGACAAAAATGAAGAGGATATATTGCCTGAAGATGATTTTCAAATAGATTATAGGAATGGGACTGGATTTTTCTGTATACAGCTTAGTACTGATAGTTTTAATGTATACATTTACGTAATGATTTTAATAGTTCCGCATTTGTATTATAGACAGTCTAATTGGGGTACCCGGACATTCTGTATATCAAACCTTGATAAAACCCCAAAATCATTACGTGATGCTATCCAGACATATTTAAGATACAATTAACTTAACTTCTTAGACCAACAACAACATTTATTTATATAGCACATTTTCATGCAAAGTACGGAGCTCAAAGTGCTTTACAAGATATCAAAGAATTAGTTGCAAGAGAAAAAAAAAGTAAATTTCTATACAAATAATCTATATATATATATATAATTCACTAAGCCAGAAGACAAGTAGCCGACCATGGAAAGCACGCCGGAAGGGGCGTGGATTCACTGAAGTCAAGTAGCCGACCATGGAAAGCACGCCGGAAGGGGCGTGGATTCACTAAACCGCCGACAAGTAAGACGCCAATGGCGCACGCAGGAAGGAGCCACGCCCACCAACTCTTAGACCATTGGATACGACGAAAGAATCACAGAGCCACGCCCACCAACTCGGACGCGAAACCAAGGGAAACATGCCGTCATTTCTGTTTGTCTGTGCCACAGTACACTTGCAGCTCTGAGCCACGTTGACTTTTCATTAGTCAACCTCAGTGGAACCTTGGTTCACACAGAGGCAGCGCCAGAGAGAGACAGAGGCACACACAGGCAGCGCCAGAGAGAGACAGAGGCACACACAGGCAGCGCGATAGAGAGAGCCGCGCACACACAGTCAGCGCCAGAGAGACAGAGGGGCGCGCGCACACACACACACAGAGAGGCAACGCCAGAGAGAGACAGAGAGGCAACGCCAGAGAGAGACAGAGGCACACACAGGCAGCGCAAGAGAGAGCCGCGCAATCCTTTAAAACTGAAGTTAAAACACAATGAAGGAAGCAGTCTTTAAAAACCAATAAGCCCTGTGCCTCTTTTTCATTAGCGTCTCACCTGCTTCAGGCCCTGCAACAGTCGAGACGCTCTCTCTGCAGCTGACCTTCTCTGTGCCTGACTCCACTACTGTCAGTCGCCTGATTAAAAATGGCCTTTTGAAGGGGAGCTATGGACCCGCTATACCACAGGAACACATTGCCTTCGAGCCTGCTCTCGCTCACTGTAACGTACCGGCTTTCTCTCTCTCCTCACTCGCTCACACACTGCACAGGGGAGAAATGCCCGAAGCAGAGAGACAGAGGGGGTGGGGGCTCGTGTGCTGCTGAGAGAGAGAGGGCTCCCGTGCTTCTGAGAGACAGAGGAGGAGGGGGCTCGTGTGCTGCTGAGAGAGGGGGGGGGCGTGCTGCTGAGACAGAGAGGGAGAGGGGGGTGCTGGGGAGGCTTGCGTGCTGCTGAGAGAGAGAGGGAGGGGGGGCTGGGGAGGCTTGGGTGCTGCTGAGAGGGAGAGGGAGGGAGGCTTGGGTGCTGCTGAGAGAGGGGGGGCTGGGGAGGCTCACGTGCTGCTGAGAGAGGGGGAGGGGGCTCGCGTGCTGCTGAGAGAGAGAGCCTGCGCATGCACTGCACATGCCATGTAGCTGAGCAGGGAGCCTGGGTGTTTATGTCAGTGTTATTCAATGTTTTTACTATTACACTGTGCATTCTATGGTGTAATAATTAACTATATTTGTGCTTAAAAATCTTTCAAAAAATATATTTACATACAGTTCGTATGGTCTGGAATGGATTAATTGTATTTACATGCAATCCTATGGGGGAAATTGCTTCGGTTCATGACCAAATCGGTTTACGACCAGAGGTTTGGAATGAATTATGGTTGTGAACCGAGGTTCCACTGTATATTGAGTCTAGAAAACATGATCAGCAAGTCTTTGATAGGCTGCAACAAAATGATGAAAGAACGGGCACATTTTTTTCTCACAAGCTGGGTGGGTGTTAGTTAGTTAATTAGTTACTCGAAGGATTTCAAGATTTAATACGCACAAGCAGTAACACTGCAAAAGCAGCCCAAACCAGAAAAGACTGCTGGCAAAAAGTGGCTGACAAATTAAACGCGTGTGCATTGTACTTACTGAAAGCGGCGTTACGGATTTTGCAAATGTTCATTTTTTTCCCTCTGCTTAAAAAACATTAAAAAAGCGGCATGATTATGCGGCGCATACTACACCGCGGGTTGGTATGCAGCGTGTAAAACAGTTTGTCGCGGATAATTTGCCTTTTACTTTAACACGAAGACAATTTCCTGTTAGATTTGCCTTTGCGATGACAATTGATAAGGCACAGGGCCAAACTTTCAAAAAGATGTGCATGTATCTGCCAAAACCAGTTTTCAGTCACGGACAGTTGTATGTTGCTCTCTCCAGAGTTCCATCTTTTCATTCACTTACTGGTATGCCTGCAGGAACACGTGCAGCGAGCGAGAGAGAGCGAGCGAGCGACACACACACGCATACAGGCGCGGGAGAGAGCGAGAGAGCGCTGGACGCATAAGAATAATAATACTTCATTACATTGATATACCGGTGTTTTCAGTATTCAAAGCGCTATCCACACAGGGAGAAACCGGGAAGCGAACCCAAAATCTTCCACAGTCTCCTTACTGCAAAAAAGCAGCACTACCATTGCACTACAAGGCAGTTAAAGAATGCACCGGCCTCGATTTTGTTTTCACTTCTGTTTACAGCGATCGGATCGTAGCGTGCATTGTTGCAATGTTACTTTTCTTGGTGGCTTATTACATTACGGATGTTTCACATGTTAATTTTTTTCCCTGTGCTTAAAAGACATTTAAAAAGTGTTTCTCAACTGTGACTCCGGAACAACTCAGTACGCAAGCTATATTAAGCGTCAACAACGAAGACTCGCTACACCTTAATGAACAAGTGCTGAAACTTATCCCTACCGACGAAGTAACTTTCACCAGCGTGGCCTCCATCGTCACAGACGATCCCGCTTTCAGTCACGGACAATTGTATGTTGCTCTCTCCAGAGGTCCATCTTTTCATTCACTCACAGTGGTATCCACAAACCCACCCCATTTGGACAACTGTGTCGTTCAGCAAGTGTTCACCCATCAATACATAATTATGCGGCGTATGTTACGCCGCGGGTTGGCTAGTAATGAATAAATAGTATAACACAGATAAATAATGCACACTTATATAATATAGATATATACTGTAGTTAAGAGAAGTATGGTCCTTAAATACAGAATTGTTTTTTAAGTCTCTAAATGCAAGTCCGATAAGGTTAGGTTGCCAGGGTCCAATAATGTATGCAGACACTGGATTCTGCATGCCGTTGCTCAAAGCTTGTTTCTATATACTATGTTCTAAATAGGTTTAAAGAGTCAAATGCATCCTATGAGGTGACCTGCTTTGTTTGTGTATGTTGTCACTGTTAATTTCACACACACAGCATGTTGCCTACAGTGGACTAATAACATAGTCCATATAAAGTCAGAGGTTGTTAGGACTCCTGGATGTGCAAAGCGTTCATATGTGCAAATATTATAAAACTATGGCTGCCATTCTGAAGCAGACACAATGAACTGGTAACTTGCTCCTGATTCTCTTTAACTGTGTCCACTGTCGGCAGGACAGGTGCCAGACTACCAGTAAGCCATGAAGTGTTTTAAGTGAGTTGGAGTATATTATGATCCCAGTGGTTGCTGACTTCAGAATTAATCTTCTGTGACAAACTGTATCAAATGTTTTATGAACTTGCAACTGAATTATACATTGTTTTTATCTATTGTTAAGAGTTGTCTAGGTAAAATTGTTCACATGACTTGGCAGGACTTTGCTTTAATAATCTTATTAGTCTGTAAATACTAGGAATCATTTACTTTCCTTTTTTTGTGCACTGGAGTCAAATATTCCAACTTTACAGTCATCAGGTTATTCTTCCCTCTGTAGAGATTTACTGCTATACATTTACTCAAGTTTTATTGATAACATCTTTCATTTCTTTCAGCAATAATAATAAAATCCAAAATAATTAATTTGTTACCTTTCCCTTATTTTTTAGTCTCCTAATCTTTTGGATGTTATTTTTTTAATTCCCAGTTGCACTTTACTATATTCTTTTCGTTATGACTTTTTTTTAAGCTTTTATTGCAAATTGTTCGGTGGAGTAATTTTATTAGTCTCATGTTTGTTACATTCAGTTGTTTATTTTGGCAATGTTTTCATTTTGTTTAATTTTAGACTATTTACCGTTCCCAATACATCAGAATGTCAATGAAGAGACACCATGCACTGCTTAGATTAACTATGTTCTTATCTATATTTCCAGGTGTTTCCTGATCACCGAAAAGTATGCTTTTCTCAAAATATTTACAGCTCTTAGTTAATGTGCACTTGTGTATTTTTAACATTTATTTTATAATTAAACATATTGTGATCAAAGTCAACATTTTCTTCATTTCCACTAACCTTTGTTCCTGGAAGCTGTGAGTTTGAGACAGCAATTACCCAGTGTTAGGATGGGGACAAATTTCCTATGCAGAAATTCTGGTTTCTGTTGTTTCATTTCCAAGCTGTGTTTCCAGTCACAACTTAAAATGCTAGTGTTCACCAGATTTTTAAAAAATGATCTGTAATTAAAGTGGTGTACTTACATTTTGTCTGTCTCCTGTCAGATGAGCAAACTCCACCATTTCATTTCCAAACTGACTGAAAATTTGCACAAACTCCTGAAAGCTGCTGACCTTTTCCAAATGTTCTAAGGTCACCAAAACCTATAAAAAGATGATGTAACAGTGTGATTTTTACATAACATGAAAGACAGGAAAAATCAGGTAGGAATGGCTAATTGCCATGAATAAAATTAGATATTAAAGCTTCCATACACATATTATATATGCTGTATATACAGACATAAACACTAGTATTCAAAAATTTGGAATCAACCAAAAATGCTTATGTTTGATAAAAATTGGTACCTAAAAATTCATTTAAAAATACACCCAAGACATTTCTAGTGTTGCAAATGGCTAACTGTTTTATACCTTAACATTCACATATGACTGCAACATCCCATTTTCAGCTGCCATTACTCCAGTGTCCTAAAGGTAAACTATCTTAGTTTATCTTAAATGAATAATTTTAAAAAGTTAATTGGTTATTAGGGAAATACTTAGCACTGTTGAAACCTATTTATCTGTTCAATAAAGAAAATTAATGATCTATCCTTGGTTTGAAAGGTACTTGGTTTCTTAAGAAACACATCCATCTATCGTTATTCTACAAAATGAAGGGTATTCCTTGCAACAGATTGCAAAGAAGCTAAATATTTCATACAAAGACATCCTTTACTATCTTGAGAGAAGAGGGCAAACTGGATATAAGTAGCACTGTGTGTCCTTAAATAAAAAACACCAAATACCAGTGTCATCTGCAACAGTGTAAATAAAAGGCTAAAAGCAACAAAAGAACACAGATACTGGACAACAGCTTAATGGGCAATTCCAAACATTTATGAATAATTCTACTGCCATAAAGTCAAAAATCGCAAAGAATTCTAAATTGGTATAAAATTAGCCTATTTGCATAAGGAATTTCCCTTCTGTAACAATGCTGCAAATGGTTCCTAATCACCTCCAAACCTTGTGCATAGTGATGGGAAACACTTTAATATGGTTAGCAGACTAATTCTCCTGTGTGTCTTGAATTTTCTGTTGCATACACTGGTGAACGTTTAGCACTCCCTGCACACCAAAAGGTAGGTTTCTTTCTTCACCAGACAACATGAAAAAGTTTTGCTAAACACTGAATTCATTTAAATGTATAAACATAATTGTATGATAAAACTCTTTACTGGTCTATGATTCTGAAGTTGTGACTGTTAACTGATTGGCTTAGGTGACAATTATTTAACTCAGTGGTTCCAAAAGTGTGCGCCGCAGCTCTCCTCACAGGGGCACCGCAAAATATTATAAAATGTTCATAATTTTATCTGCATTGTCAATGCAATGTGATAGGACACAATGGTTTGCGGAAGCCTCTACAAGTGGGTACTACATGGCACTCTACAATAATTAAGTTTCTCGATTGTTTTAGTAGTTTGTCAAACTTTCTTGGTACTTTGTGTTCGTATATAAATAACTGTTAGTTTTGCAATCTTGGTGCTGAATTAGTTTTTGGAGATCAACCAAATATCGTTGTGATTAAGTCAAGTGAAATTTTTGAAGTATTTCTTCTTGTATGTATTTTTAAAAATGGATCGGTTTTTACTAGACAGTAATAAGCGTTGTGAGAGTGAAAATAAAGAGGGCACCCCGTCAACCAATGGCAAGAGTGTGAAGAAGTGTAAATATCGAAATATGATGACAGTTATTTGGACTTTGGTTTTACGTCAACAGAAGTCAATGGTGAACAGAGGCCTCAGTGTGTACTGTGTATGAAAGTAATAGCACCAGAGTGCATGCTACCAAGAAAGGTGAAACGCCATTTAGAAAACAATCATCACAGCATGGTTAGTAAATCTCGTGACTACTTTACCAGAAAGTTAAAAGAGTTAAATCAACAAAAAAGTAGTTTTTATAAGCAGGCATCAATACCAAGCAATGCTTTGCTAGCACCTTACAAGGTGGTACACAGAATCGCAAAATGTAAGAAACTACATAGCATCACAGAACAACTCATTCTACCGGCTGCTTTAGATATGGTGAAGATTATGAACAGTGAGTCTGCTGAGAAGCTGCTTTCAAAAGTTCCTTTGTCCAATAACACCATCAGTCACAGAATACAGCACACAGTGGAGGACCACAATGATCAATCAATTAACAAAATAAAAGGGTAGGAATTTGGTTGCAGCTGGAAGAGGCCACAGATAATAATAATGATACTCACTTGATTTGCTCAGTATGGTTTATAGATGGTAATAACATGGTAGAAGACCTTCTCTTTTGTAAAAGAAACACTGCTGGTGCTAAGGCTCAAGACTTGCTTGAGATCCTTGATACTTTCATATCCGAAAATAAGTTGAAGTCTGTACTGATGGTACTCGTTCTATGTCTGGTTGTTATGGAGGATTGCAGGCACTTATTCGAAGCAAAGCCCCTGATGCATTTTGGACCCATTGCATTATTCACAGGGAAACACTCGCGTCAAAATATATGAGTCCTACATTGAACAAGGTCTTAGAATATGTAGTGAATGCAGTAAACTTTATACAGGTAGTCCCCAGGTTACGGACATCCAACCTACAACATACGAACAGGGCCACAGCTGCGACGCATGCGCCTCAGTAACTGCTGCTCCGTCATCTTCGGTCTGTGGACGCTGCAAGCGGTGGCTGGAGGGGGGCGATTTCTCTGCTTGCACAGTGTAGTGTCCCTCGGGTGGCTCCCGGCGGCAAGCGGTTTCACTGCCCGCCCTCCACACACGGCTGCCCCGTTCGTTCTAGGTGCGTGGCTGGTAATGCTGCAAGCGGTGATCCGGTTGTGGCTGAACGGGGTGGCGGGGGTTGCATTGTAGTGTGCCTCAGATGGCTGCGTGTTGAATGGGGGAGGTGGTGTTGCGTACGCTGCAGGCAGTATACTGTAGTGGAGGTGACTGTGAGGTGGGCTGGTGATGAACTGCCCCTCGCTGCCCCCATTCATTCTGAATAGCAAGCCTGCTTGTACTGTTACGCACATAGCAGGAAGTTGTCTCTTGTCAGTAAAGGGTGGTCCAGATCTAATTATGCAGATCCAGATCGTCTGGATGACTTTGATTTATGCAGGGATGATTCCAGTTCAGCGCGAAGATGATTCTTCATGTCGTCAGTTCGCACACTTCGATGGTCCAGGATTATTCGGGTGATTTTCTATGTAATAAACTGAATAAGTTATAGCGTAATGAAAATTGCATAATTAGAACTGGACCACCCTATACATTAGACGTGTTGACGACTGGTGCCTTCCTGCTGTGATAGATGTACAGTGTTGTGCAGAAGAGCTCATCTTAACCTTTTGTCTTCACCCTTCAACAATGTCTCTGAAACACAAATCTGATGCAAGTGCTGGTGATATAGTAAAGAAGAGAAAAACCATCACCATTGAAAATAAAGTAGAAATAATAAAAAGGTCAGAAAGATCTGAAACTCCATCATTCATTGTCAGAGCACTTGGTTACAGTCGGTCAACAATAGCATTTGTTAAAATAATGTACCTGTTCCGACTTACATACAAATTCAACTTAAGTACAAACCTACAGTCCCTATCTCGTATGTAACCCGGGGACTGCCTATAGAAACTCGGCCATTGAAGGCAAGGTTTTCAAAAAACTATGTGAGGATATGGGATCTGAGTACACGTCTTTGTTGTTGCATACTTAAGTGATATGTTTGAAAAGCTGAATGCTCTTAAATATCTTCCTGCCGGGAAGCAACATGAACCTTTTACAGTTGATTTTTTTTAATAAATTTTCTCAAACTATGGAAAACAAAAATGAATGTAGACAGAGGCATTTATATCGATAAATTTGCATGTATTCAAGATCCATTTAAAGCCAGTGCTCCATCTGAATTTACTGCTGCAGAAGAAGAAAATCTTACTGAGTGGTCTTGGGACAATATGTTGAAAACAAAATTTAACAGCATGGAATTAAATGATTTTTGGATATCCATAAAAGATGAATATCCCTTCTGAGAGGTAAAGCTCAGAGAATTTTAATTCCATTTATGACTTCTTATTTGTGAGAAGCTGGGCTTTCAGCGGTTGCTGTGATAAAAACTAAGTATTGTGCGAAAATCAATGTGGAAAAGGAAACGAGGGTGGCTGTGTCCAATTTTGATTCCAAGATTTGAGAAAATGTGTGCTGATAAACAGGCTCATCCATCCCAATAATTATAATTAGTTGAATTTGTTCAATTACATTTTTTTTATCTTAAATACATGTTTTATTTAGTTTTACCTAACCCTTTAATTACAAAAAATTATTGGCTATTTCGCAAGTATACTTGTTAGAATTTGACGTTCACCTTGGGAATACCTCGATTCAGCAAGGGAGCCGAGAATCAAAAAAGTTCGGGAACCACTGGTTTAACTGTTAAATTATGGTCAGGTCTTTTACAATAAGTAATTGTACATTTACAGTCTGTCTGCGTGGGTTTCCTCCGGGCGCTCCGGTTTCCTCCCACAGTCCAAAGACATGCAGGTTAGGTGACTCTAAATTGGCCCTCGTGTGTGCTTGGTGTGTGGGTGTGTTTGTGTGTGCCCTGCGGTGGGTTGGCACCCTGCCTTGTGCCCTGTGTTGGCTGGGATTGGCTCCAGCAGACCCCCGTGACCCTGTGTTTGGATTCAGCGGGTTGGAAAATGGATGGATGGATGGACATTTACAGTCAAATGTTTTACAGTGTATGCCTAAGTATATTCTATATGTGCATTGAATCTCTGAATACTACAGGTCCCATTAATATCATGAACTATGGTAAATTATATTTTTTTCAATGTTATATTACAGAAAACAAATTCATTAATGTACCTTGTTTCGGGAATTGATGATCTGCTTGATAACTATTCTGTCTGCCAGCACAAGAACCTTAGTAACTGATGACAAGAGCATTCTTGCTGCCTTTACCATCCCGGTCTTGTCACTGAAAATTGTTGCTCGTTCATCTGACTCAGGCTGATCCAAAGTAATCACATCAGTGAGCTGTGCAATAGTATCCCCTAAATGTACAGAAACAAGAAAAATCATACCATAAGGCTTAACATGACATGCTTCACATAAACCACAAAAAAAAAAATTATATTTATTTATATTTATATATATTTATATTATATATACATACATATATATACACACACAGTAGAACCTCGGTTTGCGAGCATAATTCGTTCCGGAAACGTGCTCGCAGTCCAAAGCACTCGTATATCAAAGTGAATTTCCCCATAAGAAATAATGGAAACTCAGATGATTCGTTCCACAACCCAAAACTATTCATATAAAAATTATTAATACAAAATATAAAGTAAAAATATATAAAACAAATTAACCTGCACATTAATAATAATAATAAATAAATAATTCTTTAAATTTATATAGCGCTTTTCTCCCTACTCAAAGCGCTCTGCAGGTTAAGGGCCTTGCTCAAGGGCCCAACAGAGCAGAGTCCCTTTTTGGCATTTACGGGATTCAACTGGCAACCTTCCGATTGCCAGAGCAGATCCCTAGCCTCAGAGCCACCACTCCGCCTTAACCTTTATAAATTTTACCTTTGAAAAGAATCATGGCTGGTGTGAGTGAGTTTCTAAACTCTTGTGGGATTCCACCCAACGGGACGACACGTGGAAGAGCGTCCCAAAGCAATCGCAGTCTCCCAGCGCTGTAGCAGTTCGCCGTAAAAGCGAATCCGAAAAGATCGCGGACATGCTATATGTGCCTGCCGTCGATGGGTGATACAAGGAACAAGGAACATTACAAATGTGCAGGGCACAGTACTACTTGGCCATGACCCTGCCTGACTGCTGTGTCTGTGTATAGGAGAGTGACAGATCCCGCTACAATAAATAACCGCGCTGTTGCTGTTTCAAGCTGAATAAAGCTGGTGGTGCAAGACGGGGACTCGCACGTCACAGCGCGCGCACACACACACACACACACACACACACACACACACACACACACACACAGTCACAATGCTGTAGTAAACAGTATATGCTCGTACGGATGTTGACTATATGAGTGAGGCACGCCAACTCAGACGGAGAATAGGAGATGATTGCCCACAATCCCGCAGTGAGAGAGAGAGAGAAGAACCATCAGCTCAGTTGTGATTACATGACGTTCAGCAGACAAAGCATATACATACTACTCGTATTGCAAGACATCACTCGTTTATCAAGTCAAAATTTATTAAAAATTTTAGCTCATCTTGCAAAACACTCGTAAACCACGTTACTTGCAAACAGAGGTTCCACTGTATATATATATATATTTTTTTTTTTTTTTTTTTTTTCTTGTAATGTCTGTATTTTTACATTCACCCACATGCTATATAGTTCCTGTTGGTTTTATTGCATGCACCTGCTGATGGAAAGACACCCTTCCCAAGCTTGTGTCTGGTTCATTAATAATGCTTCATTCTTAACACCATTTTGAAAAGGCTTCTGGAAAAACCCTTATGAATGGATACTAGCCCTCAATAAATCTTCTCCAGGTGCCAGGAAAGAAGAAAAAGTGTAAAGCAAAGCATAACACCCACATTATCTCTTTGCAGGTCTTACATGGCCTGAGTTAACTCTGTTCTGCCCAAGTTCTGGAAGTTTAATAACCACTGTGATAAGCTGCCCGGAAACAGACAGACGGACACCACTGTTCAGTTCACCACACGTTTATTATACATTATAATATGTCCAAAATGTGCACAAACCCAGTGCCTCAAGCACCAATCTCCCCCAAAGTCCAGGCTCTCACTCTCTCTGCCTGCTCGTCAGGCCGCCTCCTCTCTCCTGCCTCCAAAACCTTGTCCTCTCCTCACCCGACTCCAGTCCTTCGTTGCAGGGAGGCGGCCCCTTTTATAAGTGCCCGGATGGGCTCCAGGTGATCCCCAACACTCCCTAGCCACTCCCCTGTGTGGCGGAAGTGCCGGCTGTGTTCCCGGAAGCCCTCTGGGTGTTCCCAGTCTTCTTCCCCCCAGCATTTCCTGGTGTGGCGGAAGTGTTGGGGTTCCGGGTTCTTCAGGCATGGGGGCGCTCCCTGGCGGAGACCACGGGCCCCTACAGGGTTGGGCTTCCAAGCCCTGCACCCGTGGCCCCCAAAGGAACCAAGGCGGTCGCCCTCTCGTGTTCTGGAGGAGGCATGAACCCTCCTCCTGTCTTCCTGGGCGTCCCGGCTGGGGGTGGCACCCAGCCGTCTGCCACACCACAAAAACACTTTGACAAGAGTTACTAAATAATGTAATGAGCTGCCTCAATTATCGATAAATACCAAGGATTTATTGTATTCAACAAAACTTTGCAGAAAGCTGATACTCTGAAATATAGTCATAAACGACAGAAACATTGAAACACTGATATGCCTTCACCTCTTGCCCTAGAAAAACAAGGTTAATTCCTATTCCAGAAGAAAAAAAACATCTGTCCAAGTGAGAATTTTCTATAGAAAAGCCACACGTATGAACAAGAATATAAATATATGTACATTTAAGTAATGTGTATGTGTAAAAATGAGCAATAAGCAATTCTGTAGCATATGAGTGGTTGGGAATCAAAATAAAAGAAGTGGGAGTTCAGGGTGTTGTTTTTAGATGGGTGCAGAATTGGCTCAGACACAGGAAGCAGAGAGCAATGGTGCGAGGAACCCTATAAGAATTGGCTGATGTTAAGAGTGGTATTCCACAGGGGTCAGTGCTAGGGCCACTACTATTTTTAATATGTATAAATGATATGGATAGGAATATAAGTAATAAGCTGGTTAAGTTTGCTGATGATACCTAGATAGGTGGATTTGCAGATAATTTGTAATCTGTTATATTGTTACAGAAGGACTTGGATAGCATACAGGCTTGGGTAGATTTGTGGCAGATGAAATTTAACGTCAGTAAAATGAAAAGTATTACACATAGACAGTAAAAATGTTCGGTTTGAATACACGATGGGTGGTCTGAAAATCGAGAGTGCACCTTATGAGAAGGATTTAGGAGTCATAATAGATAGACAGACAGATAGACATACTTTATTAATCCCAAGGGGAAATTCACATACTCCAGCAGCAGCATACTGATAAAGGAAATATTAAATTAAAGAGTGATAACAATGCAGATATACAGACAGACAATAACTTTGAATAATGTTAACGTTTACCCCCCTGGTGGTATTGAAGAGTCGCAGAGCATAGAAGAGGCCGCTCACCACAACCGTTTGATAGAACATCTGTAACATCTTATTGCAGATGTTGAAGGATGCAAGCCTTCTAAGGAAGTATAGTCGGCTCTGTCCTTTCTTACACAGGGCATCAATATTGGCAGTCCAGTCCAATTTATCATCCAGCTGCACTCCCAGGTATTTATAAGTCTGCACCCTCTGCACACAGTCACCTCTGATGATCACGGGGTCCATGTGGGGCCTGGTCCTCCTAAAATCCACCACCATCTCCTTGGATTTGCTGGTAGATTCTAAGAGTATTTATACTTATTTTATAAATATAAAGTATTTAGAGTAGACTCTAAGCTATCAACTTCCAAACAGTGTTCAAAGGCCATTAAGAAGGCAAACAGAATATTAGGCTACTGAAATGTTTCATTCTGAATTTTTTTCTTTTGGGAAACTTTATCTAGTAACTGCACCTTCACTTTCTTGGGGAAGTTCCCATAGGAATTAGCATAGATGTACAAAGTTGCTCCCCACGGTGGATCTAGGTATTGGAATTTTTGTTTTGGGCCAAAATTGTTGCTCCTGGGGAATTTATTGTGTAACTGCACCTGCACTTTATTCCACCCTGGGCAGTGCCAAATAAAACTTCAGTAACAACTTCAACAACATTTATTTATATAACACATTTACATACAAACAATGTAGCTCACAGTTCTTTAGAAGATGTCAAAGAGAAAATTACAAGAGAAACAAGATGAGGCGATAATATTAAAGAATAAGTAACAAAGAAAGAAAACAAAAACATTAATCTAAATGATCTTAAAAACAGAAAAATATCAAGTAGAAGGGTAATGCCCTTATATATAGTGTCAAATTCTAAGTCTCTAAGGATGGGTCCAGTGATAAGGTTAAATGGCTGGGAGGACAGAAAAAAAAACCTTAGCACACAAAATATCGGCAACTTCACATTAGCCAACCATTTTTCAAATATTTCGGTTGAAAGTTATTACAGTAATCCTATTTGTCGAATGAAATTGTATTAATTACTGGTTTATATAGTACTTTATTTGCTGGTTTGTACTTAGCTTATACATAGATAAACTTTATATATAGTTACTCTCGCATTAGTTTAACATAATTCTTTTTTATAGAAAATGACAAAACACAAACTTTTTAGCTTCTGAATCTTTACTTCTGTCCATTTTCTCCACTTACATAAAGTATTGTGATGGACGGCGGGCAGCTTGACCCAGTTGGGATGCCCCTAGAATAAAAGGATGGGGGAAGGCAGCGACTTGCCGACACTGCTTCCCCCAAGACGATAGATGGCAGCTTCCCTGTACTGCAACAGTGCCCCAGATGCTCACAGGGCACTATGGGACTTGGAGTTCGGCAGCACAGCCCTGCGGGGTACCGTGGGTGCCGCCAGGGGACGCTGTGGGAAGTTGGTGGGAAAATAAATTCTCACCTAGCCTGGAAGTACTAACGGACTATGACAACGGAAACCACAAAGTACTTCCGAGCCGATTGAAACCTTGAATTCTCCAGCTGACCCGGAAGTGCTAGTAAGTCACGTGGGAGGAAGAAGATTAGCACTTCCGGGTCAAGGACTATATAAAGGACTGGTAGAGACCCAGCAAATGAGCCGGAGTTGGGAGGGAGTGTGACGGAGCTGCTGGGAGGAGAGGATTGAGAATTATTGTATTTAGTATTGCATTTATTGATTGTGTTTATGGTGGTGAAGGTGCTTTGGGGCACTGTAAATAAGAAAATTAAAATACTTCTGGGTGCTTTTAAACCTGTGTCTGCATCTGTCTGTTGGGTTTCACAGGGAAACAGCGCACTCAGGCGTTCACTTATTGACAGTATGCTGAATAGGTAACTACATATTTTGCGGCTCAACCACACTTACAGCAACAAATAAATAAATGATCACCAATAGATACAATTGGATGCTAGCTCACTGCTTGCTTTTTCTGTGACTAACAAATTTGCCTCCACCCCTCCCAAAAAATAGGAAAGGCAAAGTCCTTGGTAAAGACAGATGAAAAAGGATCTTTGTGGAATGGATGTGGACAATAGTGCCAAGATATGTTACATTTAAACAAGGCACTGACAAATTGGAGTAGTGCATGTAAAGGGAAAAAAGATGGGTTTCAACTATGGAGCTGGAGTAGAAAACAAAAACAAACTTACAAGCCAATTAATACACTTCATTGTTCTATTAACTGATACCAATTAAAGACAAGGCAAACACAACATGCACAGTGAAAATTAATATCAAAATGGAAAATCAGATGCAATCTAAAGTATATTGCAAACATTAAGTGGATTTTGTTTCTTATGTTACCAGTGAAAAATGAGTTTAGGATTTATTTATGAACACTGGCAAAGGCATTAGGGACACTGTACATCATAGAAAATAAAACACACTAATTACTGGAATTTCTACGGTTTTCACCAGTGAAAAGTTTAGCTGCTGGCTCATACTGAATAATCTAGAGAATAAGAGAAAGCAAAATTGAACAAATCAACATTCCTGAAATATGTTAGTATTAACTTCATAAAAAGTATAGATTATTAACCAATCTGAAAAACAAAAAAGGAAATGATACTGCTAAAAAATACATTGGTTAACTGCAGTCTTAGACAGTATGGTAACTACCAAAATAAGACTCAAAAAACAACCACCTACCAATAAAGAGAAGCATAATGAATGTTTCAGTTATTTTCACAACATAATGAAAATAAAAACAAATCGGCAATTTATCCACCACAAATGAACATGGGTCATTAGAATAGCTAAATAATGAATAGTACTGCAAACCAAACATAACACAGCACAGACAATAATTTGCGATAACAAAAAAAACAATGTCACCCTGTAAACTACTAAAATAATTTTTACCAAATTTTTTATGTAGCAACCTTTACAAAGATATACGGCCATATCAAGAAACCAGATTAATTTCCGTTCTGAGCTCAATATCATGTGAAAGTTTTGTGATTAAACACGATAAGACTTTCTTTTATAATGTTGAATGAAAGGCTCCATAGGAACAATCTTTTCCAGCCATCACTACTGTATATAGCTATGATATTAAAATTAGAAGAAAACTAAGTACATCATGTTTCTCAGTACATCAGATAAAAATGCAGCTAATAAACAATACTAGCAAAATAAGTATGATGTTTTTTTAAGATCAGATCAACATTTTGTAGAATGGTCTTACTTAAAGCTGGAGTTTTACACCCCAGTGAAAATTAGAGCTGCGGTGGGCTGCCTCCCTGCCCGGGACTTGTTTCCTGCCTTGCGCCCGGTGTTGGCTGGGATTGGCTCCAGCAGACCCCCATGACCCTGTAGTTAGGATATAGCGGGTTGGATAATGGATGGATGGATGAAAATTAGAGACATATGAAATATCACATTTTAAATGCACATACTATATTAACCTGTGCTTGACATAAGGAAAGAACTTGTCCTGGATACTTTTCTGTCAAGGCTGCAGACATGTAGAAAAAAATTCAAAAGTTTCAAGGCAGGTAAAATCTGAATTTCTAAAAACATTTACTAGGTGCTACAATAGATTGTGTAAATATGCCAAACTATGGAATGAGGCAAGGCTTGCAAAATACCGGTGAATTCTGCTTTTACCTGGAGGAGATACTTTAGAACAATGTATACAGAAGTAGGACTATTATTAGTAACAATAACGTCATGAGTATTTTGGAATCATAGGACAACACTAGGGTTATGTGTACAAAGATGCGAAAACTGATATTAAAAAGATTTGCAGCTCTTGAAAAATTAATTATATATCCAAGGTAGAAAAAATATAATAAACAAGTTGGATAGATTTTCAACTGACACTACATTAGGTGTAGTAGCACATTTCAGGGTCTCAGACTCTGTTTATGAAGGTCTTATTCTACCAAATCAGTTATTTCTAGTATTGTGCATTTTCCTTTATTTCTTTTATGATATTGTTTTTTGTCCGTAAAATCAATATTACTTTTAAATTCTTTAAAGATCATCTCATGTCTTTTTAAATACTGTGCAAGTATATTTTATCATTTCGGGCGATGGGGGTGTGGATGTGCAGCTAGATATTAAGATACAAAAATTGTGACTTTGTTGTTGAAACTACTGCAGACATATTTACTATAAATACCTGCTCAATACCAAAAGTAATATAATGGCACATAATATCCATGCACAATTTCATGCAACATTTAATCATATTAGTTTCTCACTTCCAAACAACTTCTTCATGTAAATGGCATAAATGACATTGGTTTTTGTGGTACCCCCAGCAACAATGAACATCTGTGACTCTTGTCTTAAAACTCAGTATTACTAGGCCACTGTTAAAAAGTGGCCATTACGAAAAGTTCCAGGCCATCACTGTTAATAAAAGTCTCTCTCATTTAAAATTGTCCAAAATATAACCAGGGCAAGATCCAACCTGCGAACGCTGCAATCAAGTTCCGGCCTCACTGGGCCACATGTTTTGGGCCTGCACCAAATTAACATCATTCTGGACCAAAATCTTTAAATGCCTTTCAGACAGCCTTGGTGTCACAATCCCTCCTAATTCACTAACAGCTGTGTTTGGGGTACACTATTGGCATGTAGACTTATCTTGCTCAACTGGAAGAATCCTAACTTTATACTATTTGAAACTGGAATAAATCAAATTCGCACTTAAGAGGATCTGTACAAAATTTTTTCAAAACCTGGCATGATCTAATCAATAACATTTTAGAATAAGCATTTAAATTGAGGAAGCAGGTTCTCTCCCTTCTTTTACTCCATTTATCTTTATTCATTTATCTATTTACTTATTTTTACTTGCTTTAAGTTTTACTCTGCTGTCCTAGCTCTTTCTCAGGGGTGGGGGTTTATTTGTTTCAAACCTATTTTTGTAAAACTTGATTTGTTTGTATGGAATGTTATTTGATTTTAATAAAATCAATAAAATTAAAAAAAGGAAAAAGTGTCAATCAGAGGCCCACATACCATGCATGTTCAGTGCTGTGGGACAGAAATAGTTTGTGTGTTCGTGTGTGTGTGTGTGTGTGTGTGTGTGTGTGTGTGTGTGTGTGTGTGTGTGTGATAAATTAGGCCAATCATCACAGATATACCAACCTTTCTGTAGTGGAAATATCAATCTGTACTACTTAAAAATTGAAAAGAAATATCTTTAGTAAAATAATAAAAAAAAAGCTTCCAGCAACCCTGTGTATTGTACGTTATTGTGCAATGATGGATTAATGAGGTCACCATCACAGCAGATGAGCAAACCTGAGCAAGAACAACTTTATTTTATCCTCAACAAGAAATGCCATATACTGTATTCTCTCCCTGAATACTGCAGCCAACTTAATGCTGTTCCTAAAAGGTGACATTGTTTCCTGAACTGAGCCACACTCTGCATTGGGTGTATACAAGACATTACCTATGCCTCCTGAAAACTGTAGTGTATGCACAAGCTTTAAATAAATCCACATAAGCAGGGACTCTGTCTTAAATACCTATATGTAATCAACTGATAAAAAAAGACCTCAGATCTGTATAGAGCCAGCATTTTTGTGTAGTGCCCAAAATCTTGGAATATTGGTCATAGTCATTTACATATAGTACAGATTATATTTGTGTCTTCTACTATTTAATTTGAAGCTCCATATTATACAACAGGAAACAGCACATGTTTAATGCAGTATTTTTAGATAAAGTAGTAGGTAGTCGTTGCTCCACTCTCATCTACTTTCTGTCCCCTTACTATTAACTGAACTTCTCGTTTATTTAATGACTTTCCCTAGGTTTCTATTCGCAGTGTCACAAGTTGCCAACAGTGTGAGTTGTATCCCTCTCTGAAAGAATGTTATCATTTTTGTGTGCAACAGAAGATTCACTCTACAATACTTTGTACGTTTCTACTTTCATTTATTTTCCTTTATTGTTAAGAAGTTGAGTTTTGTTTATTTCAAACTTGCTTCCAAATAACATGATACAATTGATATACTCGTGCTGTCTGCACAAATGCCTGCTTTCACTAGAGAGAGAGAGAGAGAGAGAGAGATAGAGAGATAGAGAGATAGAGAGATAGAGAGATAGAGAGAGAGATAGATAGATAGATAGATAGATAGATAGATAGATAGATAGATAGATAGATAGATAGATAGATAGATAGATAGATAGATAGATAGATAGATAGATAGATACTTTATTAATCCACAAGGGGAAATTCACATACTCCAGCAGCAGCATACTGATAAAAACAATATTAAAGAGTGATAAAAATGCAGGTATAACAGACAGTAACTTTGTATAATGTTAACGTTTACCCCCCCGGGTGGAATTGAAGAGTCGCATAGTGTGGGGGAGGAACGATCTCCCCAGTCTGTCAGTGGAGCAGGACAGTGACAGCAGTCTGTCGCCGAAGCTGCTCCTCTGTCTAGAGATGATACTGTTCAGTGGATGCAGTGGATACTACATGATTGACAGGAGCCTGTTCAGTGCCCGTCGCTCTGCCACAGATGTCAAACTGTCCAGCTCCGTGCCTACAATAGAGCCTGATTTCCTCACCAGTTTGTCCAGGCGTGAGACGTCCCTCTTCTTTATGCTGCCTCACCAGCACACCACCGCGTACAAGAGGGCGCTCGCCACAACCGTCTGATAGAACATCTGCAGCATCTTATTACAGATGATGCAGGATGCCAGCCTTCTAAGAAAGTATAGTCGGCTCTGCCCTTTCTTGCACATAGCATCAGTATTGGCAGTCCAGTCCAATTTATCATCCAGCTGCACTCCCAGGTATTTATAGGTCTGCACCCTCTGCACACAGTCACCTCTGATGATCACGGGGTCCATGAGGGGCCTGGGCCTCCTAAAATCCACCACCAGCTCCTTGGTTTTGCTGGTGTTCAGGTGTAGGTGGTTTGAAGTTGCACCATTTAACAAAGTCCTTGATTAGGTTCCTATACTCCTCCTCCTACTCACTCCTGATGCAGCCCACGATAGCAGTGACGTCAGTGAACTTTTGCACGTGGCAGGACTCCGAGTTGCATTGGAAGTCCGATGTATATAGGCTGAACAGGACCGGAGAAAGCACAGTCCCCTGCGGTGTCCCTGTGCTGCTGACCACAATGTCAGACCTGCAGTTCCCGAGATGCACATACTGAGGTCTGTCCGTAAGATAGTCCATGATCCATACCACCAGTTATGAATCTACTCCCATCTCTATCAGCTTGTCCCTGAGGAGCAGAGGTTGGAAGGCACTAGAGAAGTCCAGAAACATAATTTTTACTGCACCACTGCCTCTGTCCAAGTGGGAGTGGGATCGATGTAGCATGTAGATGATGGCATCCTCTGCTCCCTCCTTCTCCTGGTATGCGAACTGCAGAGAGTCGAGGGCATGGCGGACCTGTGGTCTCAGGGGGTGAAGCAGCAGCCGCTCCATGGTCTTCATCACATGTGACGTCAGGGCGACAGGCCTGAAGTCATTCAGTTCACCAGGACCTGATACCTTTGGGACTGGGGTGATGCAAGATGTTTTCCAAAGACTCAGGACTCTTCCCTGTTCCAGGCTCAGGTTGAAGATACATTGTAGAGGACTCCCCAGCTCCAACACACAGGCCTTCAGCAGTCATGGCGATACTCCATCTGGACCCACTGCTTTGCTGGCACGAAGACTCCTCAGCTCTCTGTTTATCTGGGCTGCTGTAATTGCGGGTGGGGGCAAACTCTCTTTACCCGATATAAAAAATATTTAGAAAGGATTTATTTAAAAAGGACCAGAGTTTGACAGATACTAATTTGCTATTGGAAATATAACAGAAACAATGCTTGTAATTTGTGACTCTGCAGACTAAGCCATCCAATTCAATAACATTTTCAATCAACTGCAAACATTGGCTTCTAGTTATACAATTGGTTGGAATCTTAACTTGCATTCTCTGTAGGTGTTAAGGATTAGTGTTGCCCACCCTTGCCTTAGACAAACACTTTGCCACAAAGGAGAAAACTTTTCTTAATTAGAACCCCATACTTACAGTAATTAAATCTTTATTCCTTAATAACAGGACACAATTTCTACCACTTCTTCTCAAAAGCAGGCTTTAAATAAACTAACCCTTCTAGTGGCAAAGAAATGATAGATTATCTGTGACTGTGCCCTGTGACGAGTTGGTGTGGTGTTCAATGCAGAGGTGGATCTTAATTTACTGTTGATGCTGCCCAGACAGCTTCCTATAGTAAGTCCTGTGGGCCTTTAAAGGAAGTGAAGTCTGGAAACAGAAAAAAAAATTATCTATGTGTGGAGGCAAACCAGTATCCACCATAAAATTTAAACAGCAAAGTCCTCAGATTAAATATTTCCAACTCTTATCACTGCAATGTCAAAATTTTCCAAAAAGATAAAAAATCGAGCAAGTCACTTTAGCCCCACTGCAATATATAAATTAATATGCTATATTACCAGTAAAATGTGCTTAGAGGTGTCTGTTCAGCAGGTAGATCACTTACCAGCCCTTCGTGCCTCAAGGCATGCAAAACTCATTTCCTCTTTCAGCTCTTCATTCTCCAATGCTATGGCCTCTCCTACTGTAACAAATCTTCCAACAGCCAGGTTCACTGCTTGCCCAACTCTCTGAATGGCATGTAGTGTTTTTTCTGACTTCTTTGGCTTATCTTTGTGATTGATCAAGGTTGTAATCTGAAATGAAAAGAAAGCAATATATTGATATAAAGCTTTACTACTATTGAATTTTAGATGATTTTATTTATACATTAGAGTACATCCTGAGAAGCTATACATCTAACTCTTGGAGAAAAAAATGTTGCTATTTATCAAAAAAGACTTAATTTTCAAAAATACTGTCTTACTGCACAAAAGAACTGCATTATTTCTCAAATCTAATGCATTTTTTCTCAAATACTGTACGATTATGTTTACTCAAAAAGTAACATGTTGTTTTAAATTATAATTGCATTCTTTTGTAAATATGATTGCACTATTTCACAAATGTGTCATATGATTGCTAACAGTAGCATTGCCCGCACATGTTATTTTCTGTTCTAGGAGCACGCAGAAAGGGGCTTACTGTGGGTTTTGTAGGCAATCAGGGAACAGATGCCTAAATAATCTTGTTATAGATAATATTTTAAAATGGTGTGATAAGGTGGCACAATAGCGTGTGTTCCTGCCTTGCAGCTCTAGAGGCTCAAATCAGTCACGTTCATTGTCTATGCAAAGATTTACTGCAATCAATCTGACTGGTATGATAGTCAATGTATAACTTCCCTGTACTATACAGCAAAATTTAAATTAGATTTAAAATTTCTAGATTTATGTTTGGGTCTGGATTGACCATTATACATGTGCAAAATATTTTTCTACCTGCTCTAGAACACAAATCATATAAGCACTGTGCTATTGGCATCAAAGAAGCAGTATGTTTGTGCAATAATGCAACTATACTTATGAAATAATGCAGTTGTTTTGAGAAATAATGTAATCATGTAATGCAATACTATTTAGAAATAACACAATTTGCAATAGTAACACAATAAATGTGCGGCACAATGCAATACATTTGCAAAACAAATTTTTTTTTTTGAATTAGCCATGACTTTCCAGATCCCCCCCCAAAAAAATTCTAAAAACACAGCTCAAAATCCTACAATAAACACATCCACTCAGGTCCAATTTAAAATTAGCAATATCCTAATTCACATATTTACAATGAGGAAGGAAAACGGAATATTCTGAGAAAATCCAATACAGTCATATGGGGAATATGCACATTCCACAAGGACAGAAGTTGGGTTACGTATTCCAACCAGGGGTGCTTTGTTAATGAGGCAGAGATGCTAACTACTGTGCCACAACACTACCCCAACACAAACTCCGCCTCCCTAACAATTTTTTCTGTAAACATACAGACTAACATATATAACTTTACCTCATGATAAAAAAGGCATATCAGGAAAGAAAATATACAGTGCAAATTAACTAAAATATCAACTGAGGAAGACTCTTAAAGCATTCACGTTGAATGGATGCCATACAGCTTGAGGAGGATGTAATGTTACTGAAATACAGCACAGGTTAAATGACATCAAAGTGCTGCATAAAGAGAAAAATTGCCAAACTTCTAATAATTATTTTTTTAATGTGCAAGGTCAATAACAGTGATGTAAAAAAATAGGTCTATGTGAGGGGTAGGCCTGAAATATAACATGAACATGACAGACATTCTTGGTGCAATCTATTTAACATACTGTATCTTTTACAAAGTACCATACATTTATACCAGCTGTTATAGACCTAAACCAAATGTTTTTTTATATAATAGTAATAATAATAGCAGCTCACTATGGTAAATGTGGAGAGGACCCAGGATTGAACCTGCACCCGCTTGATTAGAGACAGCAGTTCTTACCTCTGCACCAGCCTTGCAGATATGTCTAATTTGTATCGACTGATATTTGGGCTTCAGTTTTTACACATTGACTGTAACATGCAAATTGAACAATTTCCTTTTCTTTCGGTTATATTCTTGAATAAAAGTGCACTTGTTTTGTTATACCTTTTGTGAAAGCGTTTATTTGATATTTAGACTTCAGTCTTCACACATTATACAATTCACGTCAACATTTTGTCATTACTATAACATGAAAAAAGTTTCTGTTTTAGCTACGTGTTCAACATTTATTGCCTCACATTTTCTGTCATCCCACATTTGCACAGATTACTGTAGACCGGAACACATATTAAATGTACTGTATGTATTCCAAATAACGATATATTATTTACCCTATACAATTCCAAACACCTAACTCCCAGATAAAGAGAGTTAAGCTGTGAGAATTTTGTGTCTGACTCAGTGGACGATGAGTAAGCAGGCTGCCTGCTACTAGTGCTGATTGACACATTTGCAAAACAAAGACGCTGTTGAGGAGGTGCAAGGAAATTTAAGGTGGCCCAGCATTACAAATATTTCCATAGGCTTCAGGGATTCTAATGGTAATAAATTTCAGGGTTGCAGGGACCATAGGCTATTGTCCCAGGATTGGGCAAAAGGCTGAAAACAACACCAGACAGGATTGTAGTCCATCACAGGGACAATTCTCACTCACACGCACACATAAACACAAACTGTAACCTGTAACATAGTGGAAAGCATTTCTAAGGCATAAGGAAGAGCAGTGAGAGCTGGAAAATAAGAAAAAAATAGTAAAGAAATTTGAAAAGTTTAAGTAAAGATCCCTGCAAGTGATGTGAAAGGAATGTAGACACCACAGGATAGAAGAATGAGGGATGCAAATGTAAAAACAAATTACAAAAAAAGTGTAAAGGTGTAAAGAAAAGTCTTCACAGAAAGAAGTTTTCTTGTTTTGCAACTTTTCTCACTGTCAATAAAAATATATACGGATACGTTTTTGTATTTCTACAAAGGGATACATACAGTGGTATTTACAGTTTGCTAACTAGGGACAACCTTTTCTTCTTTATTTCCCCTTCAATAATAGTTGAAAGTGATTTCAATGTTGAAACATTTTAATAAATCATGAATCGTCAATAAGTTTAAAAAATTGAAAGCTTTATGTATTGCATATTGACCAGCCTTAAGTTAAACAACTCTATACCCAAAATGCATGTTTGTCCTCTCATCTATTGTATCTAACTGGACTGAACGAACATTTAAAACACACCAATCAGATACATCCATCTCACTAGACTTTTTTTTCCCCAAAAATATGACATTTATAATGACTGATTGAACATGCATCATTTTATTCCTGTTAAATGCAGGATTTGATTGTCCTGTTAACGATTCTGGCAAATGCTAAGAGAAGACAGTGCACATGTGTGTCCCTTACAATTATATTAGTCCATGTATGTGTCTCTTATAATAATAATTCTTAAAATAAATATAATTAAAGATTACCATTAATTCTCCTAAACATATTGCTCAGCATGCATCAGTATGTACTAAGACACAAATTAACAAATGTCATAATCTCATGTCCACTTTCAAACTCCAAATGTGGACCTCAGTCCCCGTACTCACAACCAGAGCCACAAAGATTAAGCAATTTGCATTAATGGGTTACCAATAAAAAAATTAATAAAATAAACACACTGCATTATACCACCTACTGTAGGTCTTAGCTTATCTCAATCATGTCCAGGCAATTTTTTCTCAAATACACACTTCTCTGTTGACTTATAGTAATTCTTTCTCTGCTTTGGGTCACTTACTAATTACAATGGAGCAGGAACTTAAATTACTAGACACAACTCACAGCTCTGAGCACTATATGATTAGCAGGATTTGAATACAATCACACAGGATTGTTCACTAGTAGTAAGCGAGTCTACTGTACCAAGATAGCTGGTGGAAAACAGTGGGAATAAAAAATAACTCAGTTGATTGTTGTTGAAATGCACTAGAAATTTATAACAAAAATATTAACTTTTAAAAACACTTTCTTATGTACTGTACATTACAAATATGTTTTTAGATAGGAGCTGAAGAGAGGTAGGCTAGGTCTGCATATGTAGATTACCCAATAGTCCAAAACAGTGATATCAGATGAAGGAAAACAATGGAAATAAAAATTAACCCTTCTGTTTATTGTTAAAATACACAAAAAATCTGTAACAAAACACAAATGTTAACCTTTAAAAGAATTTTCTTGTTTACAAATAGCTATACATGTACATGTTTTCTATAGGATTTGAGGGTAGGATGTTGCATTGTGTTTGTTGGGTGCCTAGGCGAACTTTGTTGGACGTAAGAACAAAGTGGAGTTGGAAAGGAACTTGTTTGTATGTAGGGGACTCACAATAATGTACATTCATTAAAACTTTGCAAACACATATTTATCAATGTTGTATAACAGTACTTTTTATGCTTTTACTGTAATGCATTTGAAGATTAGCACCCTCATGTGACAGCAATGCTCATTACATCAATTTAATTATGCTGCACATTCTTTTCAAGTTAAAATGATGTTTCAAATTAGAATATATCCATCCATCCATCCATCCATTGTCTCCCGCTTATCCGAGGTCGGGTCGCGGGGGCAGCAGCTTGAGCAGAGATGCCCAGACTTCCCTCTCCCCGGCCACTTCTTCTAGCTCTTCCGGGAGAATCCCAAGGCGTTCCCAGGCCAGTCGAGAGACATAGTCCCTCCAGCGTGTCCTGGGTCTTCCCTGGGGCCTCCTCCCGGTTGGACGTGCCTGGAACACCTCACCAGGGAGGCGTCCAGGAGGCATCCTGATCAGATGCCCGAGCCACCTCATCTGACTCCTCTCGATGCGGAGGAGCAGCGGCTCTACTCTGAGCCCCTCCCGGATGACTGAGCTTCTCACCCTATCTTTAAGGGAAAGCCCAGACACCCTGCGGAGGAAACTCATTTCAGCCGCTCGTATTCGCGATCTCGTTCTTTCGGTCACTACCCATAGCTCATGACCATAGGTGAGGGTAGGAACATAGATCAACTGGTAAATTGAGAGCTTCGCCTTGCGGCTCAGCTCCTTTTTCACCACGACAGACCGATGCAACGCCCGCATTACTGCGGATGCCGCACCGATCCGCCTGTCGATCTCACGCTCCATTCTTCCCTCACTCGTGAACAAGACCCCGAGATACTTGAACTCCTCCACTTGGGGCAGGATCTCGCTACCAACCCTGAGAGGGCACTCCACCCTTTTCCGGTTGAGGACCATGGTCTCGGATTTGGAGGTGCTGATTCTCATCCCAGCCGCTTCACACTCGTATATATTAGTTATATTATATATTTTATATATATATATATATATATATATATATATATATATATATATATTAGAATATATTAGTTAGCTAAAATTATGAAAAAAACTATCTAGCAAGCTAATGCACGGATAACAGACATGGGCTTTACAATAACTGAATATGTGACTGGTCAGATCTTGTGTCTGTTGCGAGTAGAACTAAAGTGACTGATGACTCTGCGGAGTATATCAATTTACAGCTCGATGAGGAGCTGATTGCAAAATTTTGCATAACATAACATCTACAAAAAATACTGTAATGGGAAATTAGTCAGGTCTAAAATATGAAACAAATAATCATTTGCTATAGAGTCAGAGGGACAGACAGAGGGAGAGAGAGAGCAGAAGGATCTAGAAGTGGGACAATGTGGGAGGAGAAAGATGTTGGTGTCTCAAAACAACATGGAAAAAAGTAGAAAGATTCAGAAAGACAATCCCAGAACATACAGAGAAATGTACCAGGATGTTAGAACAGCAAAGATGATACATAGGAGCAGAGTCACATAGAAAATCATTTGCAGGGGGTAATATACTGCTTTAAAGTTATTAATAAAATTAGAGTGAATTAGTATTATTGTACATTAAATAACAAAACATGTAATTCAAGCCAAAATGAGCCATGGGTGTGTAAAGTATGTTGATCAAATTTGTGTTCCTTTAAGATTTGGAAAAAGGTATAATGATGGCACATTGCCCACCACAGCAGATATGTAACATCTTCACTGAGGAATCACTCAGAGTGTCATAACCCTTCCCTGCAGCTTTACTCTCTGAGACTGTATGTCTGGAGTGCATACTTAGAATGCTTTGAATTACAAACAGCAGTTTCTGCTGGTCTAGTAAATGGTTAGGTTCTGATTCAGCTGGTTACCCATGATTGAGCTTACTGTCTGGCTATGTCAGTCATAACAGGTCCACATGATGGCACAAAATGATTAAAAACTGTGACAAAGTCCGTAGTCAGCAGTACTATTCCCCTAGTCACAACAGCTACAAATTCACCTCCGTCAAAACTAGCTTGCATTTTCATAAGTAAAAAAATAGAAGTCGCTAGATGAAACTTGATTGAAATTCTGTGGGAAAGAAAAAGTTTATGATTTTATGTGCTCATTTGTATTGGCAGAGTTGCCTGACCCAAGCCCATCATATCATGATGCCTTCCTGTACATAATCAGAAATAAAAAGAATCTGATCAGCTGATCACACCTGAGGTACGGGTTTGGAAATCCACCATTCTCTTTTTTCTTTTACTTACAACTAAGATCTGTTCTCAAAATTGCAATGTTTCCTTTCCTTTATGGTTATTACTCTTACCACTGTATTCTTATGACTTTTCATTTCATGAGAAATCAGATTATTGTTTCAATTGTTCACTGATTTTATTAAACTCCAATAAATATATCAATCAGATAAACCCTACCACCTGATTCAGCCTCAGAGGCTCTTTATTTGTCTCACTGTTGGGTAGCATTTCACCCAAAAAAAAAAAAGTTCAAATTCACTTGTGATGAGGTAGATCAAACAATATACAGTAATCCCTCGCTATATCGCGCTTCGCCTTTCGCGGCTTCACTCCATCGCGGATTTTATATGTAAGCATATTTAAATATATATCACGGATTTTTTGCTGGTTCGCGGATTTCTGCGGACAATGGGTCTTTTAATTTCTGGTACATGCTTCCTCAGTTGGTTTGCCCAGTTGATTTCATACAAGGGACGCTATTGGCAGATGGCTGAGAAGCTACCCAACGTACTTTTCTCTCTCTCTCTCTTGCGCGGACTTTCTCTGATCCTGACGTAGGGGGATTGAGCAGGGGGGCTGTTCGCACACCTAGACGATAGGGACGCTCGTCAAAAAATGCTGAAAGATGATCTTCACTTTGTTCCCTTCTGTGCTGCTGCTTCCTTTAAGTGACATGCTGCACGGTGCTTCGCATACTTAAAAGCACGAAGGGCACGTATTGATTTTTGGTTGTTTGTTTTTATCTCTCTCTCTCTCTCTGCTCCTGAAGGAGGGGGTGTGAGCTGCCGCCTTCAACAGCTTTGTGCCGCGGTGCTTCGCATACTTAAAAGCCAAACAGCCCTATTGATTTGTTTGCTTTTCTCTATCTCTCTGACATGATCTGCTCCTGACGCGCACTCCTTTGAAGAGGAAGATATGTTTGCATTCTTTTAATTGTGAGACAGAACTGTCATCTCTGTCTTGTCATGGAGCACAGTTTAAACTTTTGAAAAAGAGACAAATGTTTGTTTGCAGTGTTTGAATAACGTTCCTGTCTCTCTACAACCTCCTGTGTTTCTGCGCAAATCTGTGACCCAAGCATGACAATATAAAAATAACCATATAAACATATGGTTTCTACTTCGCGGATTTTCTTATTTCGCGGGTGGCTCTGGAACGCCACCCCCGCGATGGAGGAGGGATTACTGTACAGATTCAGTCAAAAAAGATAATTAAACCCTCTAATCTGCATCACAAGAATGACGTGTGTGGGTGGGTGTCCTCTCAATGTGATTGCACTTAGGGCATGATGCACATTAACTCTGATACTATGTAGTGAATGTTAAACATTACAAAGGAAACATTATTAGGACATATTAACAGGGCTAAAGGCAGTAGACATATGATTTGAGATAACCTAAATGGAGGTGACAAACATACAGTAGTGAAGAGTAAATACACATTATACAGTGAAATTAAATTCACTGAAATTTAACCATCTTAAAGTGAAGCACCTCACTATATGCCCTCACCACAGCTTGACACTATCGCAAAGATGAAACGTATACTTTCTCTAGCATTCAAAGTAATGCATATTTTTCTAATTAGATAATATCCAATCTGCTCTCAGAGCTTTATTTGATAAACAAACCTCATAGATAATGCTTGAGGTACACAAGCACACCTCTTGTTGACCCTTCATTATGATTATTCCCAGGAAAAAATACACTATCAGTCAAAAGGTTTAGAACCTCAGGTTTTCCAGCTTTTCTTCAAATTTAATCATTTGAAATGCAATAAATGAACTAAAATGGTGAAAAGGTAAGCAGTAAACTGCCAGAGGTTTAAAGTTTAGGTTAGCAAAAAATGAAAAAAAGGAAATATCAGAATATTACAAATAAAATGGACAACTATGCTGCAGCAGGGATTAATGGCTTAGTTCTATAAAGCAAACTGCCATAATTTTCTACAAAATGTGGATCATATGTCAGACTCTACCAAAAAATATATAGTAAGCAACGGTACCCAAGGAATACTCATATACCTGGCAACTGACCATAAGACATGTTCTTCTCCTGAAAGAGCTCACCTGCCTATCATCATATTGTTCATGTTTCAGAACTGTGTAGGATTAATGGAATCTCCAGCTCCTGTGGATCCAAAGCCTTCAAAGAAATTCTTTCATGGTTTAAAAAAAAGCTGTGTCTTGAGTAATGTGTACTAGCAAAAACAAATGCAAAGGTGTCACACAAACTTCAAAACATTACAGGAGCTACTAAAATCACCACAGTAAATTAATGTCAAGGAAAAGAATTTAAAATCTTGGTAAATGTGTGTGGCTATTTCCTTAAAAACATATCAACAGAAAAATAAAAATGTAACTGATGTAATGTCAATAGAAAAATAAAAAAATCATTAAAGTTCCTATATTTTCCCAAAGGAAAAAGGTTTTAAAATTGTCCAACAAGACTTAGCAACAGTGCTCAAAAATAAAATCAGCACAAAGAAGTACAACACCAATGCATAAAAGTTGAAGTGCTACTAACTCTGGCATACAAATGACACTGGCAAAAAGGTACTATGCACTGTACAGGCATGCAGGTATAACAATTTAACACCAATACACTACAGGCGTGAAAAGACAAAATATTTTAAATATGCCAATCACTTCTCACCAGTCTTTTTAATTTGCAGGGAGGAGAACGGAAAACACTGCTTGTAAAAATCTCTTCAGCATGACCACACAAGGAATTCCTGGAATGTTAAATCCTCACTATATGCAACAAGCTTTGTCAGGTATTTTCATTTTAATTATTTGCTCTGAATAGTACAGCAGGATGACGTTATCCAAACACACTCACATTTTTAATTAAATGTTCAGTGTTGCATCTTTAAATACAGAAGAAAGTTTATATTTTAAAAAGTAAGTTAGAGATGTTGCATGTTTGCATTTCATTCCAATATGACAAAAGTTAATTTAAAAAAAAATCCTTAGTCTAATGTGAAAACAAGTTTTGGATTGGGACATTAATCCAATTTTTTTTTTGTTAAATGCACTTGATGAAAGTCGCACAATCGTTCTTTAAATACCAAGGCACTTACATCCTTGAAAACAGGTTAGATCCTGTTTATAACAAATTGCTTCAAATTGAGCAACAATAAATGGTGTAAATAAATATCACAATAAATTATTTCTGGAGTTCTTAAACAGTTACTTACTCCAACACAGCTATCAAATACAACTTTGCATGTTTCCATTTCCACTCTTCCACATGAGTAAAGAAGACACATGAGAACCCCAATTCTCTGATCTACTATTTAATATAACACTAAGGTCTGTGTATGTGTCCAGTTCCTACAAGCAATCTGATTGTTCAGTTTAGCTTTGGAGATGCCATAGAAAGAAGAAATGCGAGTGTCGAAACACAAAAGGAGGAGTAAAGGTGTAAGAAGCATGCTGAGAGTCACCTTGAAAGACGTTAAGTATGAAAGTGGAAGGAAGACAAGCAAGGCACCTCAGAATAACAGAGTCTGAGAAGCAAGCTTTACAGCAACATGCTCAACAGAGGAATCACTGGGCCAGGGAGGTGAAAACACACAAGGATACAAAGGAAAGATGCTGAAGGTACACAAAGGGCAAGAGATACAGTATAAAATATTTTAAAATTTATTTTACCACCTGTCTTCAACAGGTAACATGTCTATAGTCTTAAATAGTTTACATGTTTTATTAATAATATTAATTCACTCTATTTTTGTAAACAAATTCAGTCTTGATTGCAGAATGAGCAAATATGAATTTCCCCTTGGGATTAATAAAGTATCTATCTATCTAGTGATCAATTTTTCTCTACTTGGAAAGTACAGTGCAAAGCACAGGAAAATGAAATCTGGAAACTCAATAACATTTATTTTATAAATGAGATTATAAACAGATCTTACTATACAGCAGTTCTGCAAATAATCACATTTCACATAAACCTTGTTTCTTCTTATCTGTTAATTTAAATAAGCAGACATTTATTTATACTAATGAATATGAATTTAATTGCTTTGATTAATACCCACTGTCTGCAGTGGGCTAGGGCCCTGCCCAGGGTTTGTTTCCTGCCTTGTGTCCTGTGTTGGCTGGGATTGGCTCCAGCAGACCCCAGTGACCCTGTAGTTAGGATATAGGGGCTTGGAGAATGGATGAATGGAATAACCACTGTAAGAAGTTTGAAAAATATGTTTCATGAACATTCAAGATCATGTGTGGCTACATCATCAGTGCTATAAATGAAGAGATGCCTAATAAATGGAATTTGTATGATCATTTAATTATCCATTCTCAACCAAAATATAGCTTGTATATTAACAGGAGTTAGAAGTTACTTTTCAGTAAACAATTTTTCTTTATTAAGCATGCACTAGATTGTGTACCAAAAAGTTGTTGGTTCAGTTTCCCCTACTGCAACTCAGTAGACATTAAAAAAGCCACTTAACCTAGCAAGGAGAACCATTATCATTATTCCTTATTATTTGGTTGATGCCTTTATTCAAGGCAACTTGCAACATTTGAGAGATACAATTTGATATGTTTATTTTGCTTTTCTAATTGAAGCACAGGCAGGACGTGATTTGCTCGTGGTCACACACAGTCAATAGCAAGATTTGAATCCACAACCTCAGGGTTTAAAGTCCAAAGCCGTAACCACTACAGTATGTCCAACTGCTTGCCAAGTATGCCCTTATGCTTTATTACATGTCCTGTGACATGTAGGTGTTTATAAATAGTATGCTGAATAAGATCATTAACTTTAATGGCCTGATAAAAATTATTTTTATTTAAACTGACCACTTAAGTAATATAGTAGAGTTACTTGTTTTACACAAATTTGTAAATATAACTTATACTGAGTTATCAAAAATAATTGCTTTTTTAAACTCTATCTTGACACAAGCAGGTAAGGTCCTTGCAAAATTAAACAGTCACATAAATAGAGGGAACAGTTTTATCTTTTTATGGAAATATAATGAATGCAGTCTACCTCTATGAGTAGGTGATGTCTCAGTGTTCACAGTTTACAATTCATGTGTGCTTATATACCTGAAGAGATAGTTATATGTGCTCTAGCCAATGCAGAGACATACTGACAACAATTTACTATGCAAAGTGTGAGGGACAAAAACTGTTAAGTGAGGGGGAGACATAGCTCCTAGAGAATTTATCACCCTGTTCATACATGTTCAGACAGAAGCCAGGTGTGCAACATATTTTACTTAGCAGACTGCCAAGCATATCCTCTCTGTCTGCATGGATGTGCCAAGGACAAATTGTTTGACTTTAGCTATCCACGCAATATTAATTTACCTCATTACATCTCCGCTGCACAAAACAGCCTGAAATCACTGGCATGTAATTATCCTTTGGTTTATCACTCATGTAAGCATTTTCAGATCTTTCAGGTATGGATGGTATAATCACCTCAGAAATATGTAATTTTGCTCTTAAATTGTTTTTGTAGCTCTATTAATAAAACTGTTAAAAACTACACACACATAAACACGTAAAGAAATACTTTTACTGAATCAGAATTGACAGTGCCCCGTGCACATTTTCTTTCACTTCCAGTACCATTAACTGAGTGGCTCAGGTTTCTACTATTCATGAGATCACTGTGATATGTGTTAGACATATATAAACGAAAGACCTATGTGCACGCGTGTGCGTGTGTGTGAGAAGCAGTTTGCTCTTCTCACACTCAACCACAGCCTCTAAAAGGCGCATACATGCAATTTTTTAATTTTTTCGGCACTTGCATGCATCTCAGTTCTCACTACGAAAAGTGTGTGTGTGTGTTTGTATACAGCAGTCCACTCAACTCATGCTCAACCATAGCCATGGGAAATGGTGTGAATTCTACAGAAGATGTAGAAGCTTATACAAATGTAAGTTATACTTGTTGAGATGGCACATTCATGCAATTTTACATTTTTTTCAGTGCTTGCATACACCTCACTTCTTATTCAACCCAAGCAGACATACTCATCTTTGTGGTACATACACTTGTACGCTCACACAACGAGTTACCATATGTTTGCCTGAGACAGGTTCCAGACTGTCCTACTCAATTTGTGCCACTGCTACACTCGACTATACATCTATCTCGGACAAGATATAACCTGTCCTGGCCCACTTAGCTGACACATCTGCAAGATCACCAATATAGTAAAACTGCTAGGAAGTCTTCGGGTTGTTTTTTTGTCCCGAAGACCATATGCAGCTAGTTTCAATATAAGTTCTAATTTAATCAATATTTCCAAAGCAAGTTTTAGTGGTTCAGCTGACACTTAGCACATCTTATCTGCCTTATCACCAATGTCAGGGATTTAACAGTACATCCCCAATCTTTCTTTAGTACCCACAATTAATTTAACGTAACCTGACCATTTCCTATGCCACTGACACATAGTAGTTCACCACTGAGAGAGAGAAATGTACTACTATTTCACTCATTCTTGAATTTGATTAAATGCTGAATTACTTAGATGCCTAATTGCAGATCCAGAAAATATGTGAAAATAAAAATAAACCTAGAAAGCATTTTAGTTTACAATTATGTAAGTCATACATGAACAAAGAGCCTAAAATTGGTTACTTACACTTCGTAATAAAGAACATTATTAAAGAGAGATAGCTAAGCCCCAATCAGAACCTCATGTGGTAGAAACCATTTTTTGTGTCTGTATGTGCTTTTCGTGGAATTCTTCTACTTGGACCACCATTTGGTTTTAAAACAAATGTGTACATGTGGATGTTGTGTGATGGCCTTGTGCTTGTCCAACAAAAACTGTCATCTCGCCCCATCAGCTGTGTTGGACTAAGAAGGTTTTAAAAATTTAATTAAAATTATTCTTAGTAATTATATTTTCATGCAAGGGCCAGGAAACTACCAACTTTAGGTACTAGCAAATGAGAGAACAAAGGCATAATTGATGTTTTTTATGAACAATGCTGCACATTCTCTCCCTCTGACGCACTGAGTACTTTTAGCACACACATTATTCAGTAGAAGTATGTCAAGAAATGCTACTGGGTCTCATCTACGGCCTTTATAATGCCTCACAGTGACTACTCTCATCGATAGTTAAGTAAGAAGATTTTTTTTTTCTTTTTAGTATTTCTTGTGTCTGTTTGAGGGAGGTTGTTGTCGTCTGTCATGATGCAGAATTTCTATGCTTCTTGAGATTCTACTATCTAGCTATACAATAACTAAATCAATAATATGGATATAAGACATATAAACAAAAGATAATGCTCAAATAAAAACACATATTATGCAAAGAAATAAATATACACCTACATATTTATAGGATTTTTTTTTAACTGCCCAATTCCAGCTGTATTCTTAAATGAATCATCCTGCACACAAAAAGCAACAACTTCAACTGAATACAAAACATATGAATTTATACTAGGTCCACTATCTGTGACACAACCTCTACTGAAGGCCATACACTACAATCTCAAGACACAGGCCTGCTTAATATTCCAATAATAAACAATGATATCACAGGAGACATAGTATTTACTTAAAGGGAAGTCAATGTCTAAAATTACGTCCCTATCAATATCTGAGAAACTTCATTCATCTCAGCACTTAAACCAAAGCAAAATAATTATTTAAGCATATATCAACAATTGTTTGAGATGCTGCTATGGCTGTTTGTGTTGGTTTTTCTCAGTGCTTTTTAATGGATTTTAGTAAATGTTTTTATTGCCCATAATTAAGTCTTCCCATCCATGTAAAAGACATGGCCTAAACTTTAAGTGCATTTGCCAAACTAAAATTCAAGACTTTTGCATGCAATTGGTATTACCTTACCACTCACAGAGTTAACACCCACTACAAGAACATGTGTGTGTCTGAATTAAAAAACAAATAATTTTCACTCATTCTTCATCTCATTGTTTAAATAAAGAAGTTAACTAATGATGCAATTAAACACATATCATTTGGCTTAAATAATTAATACAAGTGTCATCAGCATAGAAACAAATGAGTTGTGTTTATAAATTATATCTCCTAATGGTCATATGCGCTGAGAAAGATAATGGGTCGAGGCATTGAACCCTGAAGGGCTATATGTCAAGCTGTGGATAGAAAGGAGAGAGTACTGAATTCAAACTTCTGCATATAACTAAAGTTATGAGGTAAACTAACCAAAAATTAATAATAATAATATATATATATATATATCATATATCAATCACTGAAGGAGATTTGCGGTCATCAGGACAAAAATTATGTACTATTGAAGGAATAAATGAATAAAATTATATGTTGTAAAGGGTGGGTGCACAAATTACTTACAGTATTATGGTAGAACATAAAATGTGCAATGCACTCTTTAATACACAGGGACTAACTCAAAGATTAGAAAGCTCCTAATGAAAAACACAACTGAACATAAACATAATAACTTTTGTTCACTGACATAAAGTCAAAAGTAAGATTGTATAAACAAACTCAAACTAGCCATTATTTCCTCTGTGCTTTGATAATGGATTTATTTCTAAGTCCAAACACTTTCATGAATATTGCATGAAGACACAGCTTTTTTTATGAAAAAAACACAGTATCTCTGCCTGATAACTGGTAGTGATAAAAACATTAAAAAAAACGTCTTGGGTGTATCACTTTCATATATTACTAGATGTCCAAAGAAACCTTAATTTAATCACTAATGTGTTGTTTTTCTTTGCAGCACAGAAGTGGAGAGAAGCATCACCAATTTTGAAAATATATAATGACAGATCAAAAGAAAGACAGACACGAAGAAAGCCAGGCAGATGTGTATACACAGTAACTGTAAATGCAGAGCATCCATGCAACTAAAAATAGCTATGGATTTCTTATAATGGCCCTGATGGCTTTAACCCAGATATGACAGAGGCAAAATGTAAAAGCTCATCTTAAGAACATTAGAAAAGTTTTGATGAAAGGAGTCCAGAAAGCCTGTAAACCGTCATTCACCCAAGTGTCCAAAATAACAGCAAGCTGAGTGCTAAAGTCCCTAAGAGTTTACTAAGCAACTAAGCTTCTAAATACCAAGCTCCTTTTATGTATAGTTTTTATCTGTCATTTAAGTTTAAAGATTGATTGCACTAGTTTAAAAAATAATTAATTTTCTTTTTCTCAATTCATTTTTTTCAATACAGGTTTACACAGAGTAAAAGCCATTCCCGGTGGTTTAAAGTTAAAGGAGATAACCAACCCTGGAAGGAGCGGCAATACATGTGTTTACCAGTTAGCATGAAAAGTGGGATATTTTATCATATTCTTACATCGGTATTATAAAATAGTCCCGAAGACAGCATGTTTCAGAATGTTACTATTTACTCTACATTTTTATCTATTTCATCATGAAATTGTAATATTTTAAAAATAATGCAAAATCAAAAATTCACTTTATTAGTCCATTATGTACAAGTGTACAAGATACAGACTATTAAAATGATTCACTAACTAAATGCTGCATTTTTATTGGCATCTTACATGTTGGTTTTCTTTAGTTCTTCTTGTTGTAATTAAGCATTACTTGTTAATTCTGTTTTAAAACTAAACAGTACAGAGCAGTATGTACACTGTATGATCATCACAAAATACTATGAAGTAAAGAAACAAATATAATTAACTTAAATAGACATCACAGATGAAAGCAAATATGCAATATTTGCATAGAAATAGCAAGAAAGACTGCTGGGCAATTTTCTTTTGAGTAATAAAACACTGTTTTGAAAATACCCATGGTTTCAAGAAATGCATTCTCAAATTTGGCTCACAAATCTGTATCACAGGAAGGAGAGTAACAGTGCCAGGATACTAAACACAGCTTGCAGGCGCCTCAGACTGACACCAAAAACATTTTAAGCTGGCTCATATGTTGTTGTACCGCAGCTGCCAAAATACGATTGTGAGCTGTGACAGTATTTAATTGCCTGTTAGTTGAGATTTCTATGTATTCATGTATCAGTTCTTTTGTTTCAGAAACACATTTCAAATTTACTAGAAAGTTGAGGCAATTTAGATTTAATGTCCATTTTCAATTTAAAACACTGAAACACTAGACATGCTTTCAGCACTACCTGTTTGCTGTAACAATGTTTAAAATATCAACAAAAACCCAAAATACAGCATACTGTATATGTGCTAACAATGTCCTAAATGTCAGGTAGTCAAAATTAACCTGTGTGTGTGTTCAGAACTGAACATATATTCTGCACACTATATTTTAAACTATCCACATAAAACACAAATATTAGATACAAGAACACAAACTGTTAGTTTAACAACTAGAAAAACTCATTACTATAAACACTAACACAAAAAGAAAGCTGGGCTGTGAATTTCAGAAATTGGAGGTTAAGTTGCACATGCCAGAGAATCCCATCAGACAGTGACATTAAAGTCTTACAAAGACCTAAAATGCATCTTTTACAAGGTTAACACTAAATGAGATATTTTAGACAGTGTAAACTGAAACTATGAGAAGACACAAAGTCACAATTAGAAGAGATAAGTAAACCTTATACAAACAAGTAGTTAAAATATGCCCCTCAAGAAGAAAATTCAGGAGTACAGCCTATATGTAGTTGTCAATGTGAAAACTATTCTACTATATACTGTATCTTAGATTTTATATTGTTTGCAAGGGTAGTTAAATAATTAAATACACTGTAACTGTATAGACACTCTGCAAATGACAATGTGGCCTAATTGAGAAGGTCGACTATTCAATACTAACACTATGTGATCCTAAGTAAGTCATTTAACTGCTCAAAATTAATGAAAACTGCATCAGAAAAAAGGCAAGTTCAATCTTTCACATGATTATAGGTATGTATCACCTGAAATCTAATGTACTAGAACACAAGTGGTTACTTTTTTGGGATAATTTTTAAAACTCACTCAAGAATGATGTACAGTATGTTCCTAGCAACTTTTTATTAGCGTAACTGGTAAAAGAGTATCAAATTATGTTACCTGAAGACTCACTGGTTGGTTGGTTGGTTGGTAGGTAGGTAGGTAGGTAGGTAGGTAGGTAGGTAGGTAGATAGGTAGATAGGTAGATAGGTAGATAGATAGGTAGATAGGTAGATAGGTAGATAGATAGATAGATAGATAGATAGATAGATAGATAGATAGATAGATAGATAGATAGATAGATAGATAGATAGATAGATAGATAGATCCTAATGCTAATCCCCAAAAACCTTACAATAAACTTCTCTAAAGTGAAATATTGTTTTTGCCCAATGGAAAAACTCAACACAGAAAACATGAAGAGATTACAAATTAACACAGTATATACACAACTGTAATGTTTTTGTAATTGGTAATTAACTGATACAGCACTATCTAGAAAGGCAGAAATATTACTGCATTAACTACAGGTTGAGTAATCTAACCTGAAATTCCAAAATAAGAAATGCTCCAAAATGTGAAACTTTTTGAGCACTGACATGATGTCACAAGTGAAAAATTCAACACTTGACCTCATTTGCCCATGTTGGGCTCTGACCAAAGTTTACAGCGTACATTCGTGAAGAAAAGAGCACCACAAAGCACCAACACACAATCAACAAGCACCGGAAAAGGGGCTGGCATGTGGTGGGTTTAGGAGCTGCAGGTGCATTAACAAAGGGGGAAAGGTGAGATAACAGCAGTGTCGCACTTCTAAACTGCTGTGTATTGGGGAAGTGAGCTGCGCTGCAGTTTAAAAGTGTTGTGCAGCACCCGCAGCCAAATTTCCCCATGGGGACAAAAAACTATCTATATAAAGTGTGTTTTTTGCTTATTCTCTGTGTACAGTAACCTTTTAATCAAAACAGCATCGTAAGTGAAGATGGAATGCCTGCTTTTAACAGCTGATAAAAGTATTTTCCTGATGCTACTGTGCACAAACTTTGTGCACAAAATAAAAACGTTGCATAAAGTTACCTTAACATTAACAAACAAAGCAAACTGAAACATAACCGTAAACCACTCCCAAGTGCAATTTCTATGAATTCTTTTTAGATTCCTCCCCATGCATCTATAGCTTAATTTATCTCAGTCAAATAGGGAAAGACTCCTTGTTAATATTTTTGATACAGATAAACAGTATTACAAGAATACAGTGATATGTGTATCAAGATGTTTATTGCTGTTTTTAATGTCTGATATATAAAAAAACTGGTTTAAATAATCTTTCTGAATTCACAAAACACCTCATTGTTCAAGTGGTATATGACTTCACTATGTAGGACAGATTTGGCAAACTCACACCACGCCTTACATATTTGCATAAGAAGAAAAGAGAGCTTTTCATGTTTCTGAGTTTAGAATATTTGATGAAGTGTCCTTGTCCTTCCAGCACTGCCTCCTGCAAGGAGGGCCTTTCCACTGTATTTTTATGCATTACTCAAATTTTTCTTATCATCTATCAATAACTTCTCCAGTCAAGTTCAGTGTTTCCCCACCCTTGTTAAACTGCCTGAAGGCTTTCCTGCTTAACCTCTCTGAATTGTCAAGTGATTGGAAAACTTCCTCCCACACAAGACCATTGCTATACTAGCTGCATTCTTCTTCACACTGTGTTTTCTGTTTCATTTTGAGAAGTTGTATCACTTTTTGTATCTTATTTGCTCTGTCAAACAACTTTCAATAGATTATCTTGTTAAAAGTGCCATAAAAGATTAATGGATAAATTCTGTATTTTGTAAAGTTGATGTTGTTTCTTCATAGTCATGGTACATATTAATTTGCTGTAGAAAATTGTGTTCTAAAGTGAAGTTTTTTTTCATAAATTTAAAAGAAAAGCTACAATATCTGCTCTTGGGTTTTATAATCGAGGTAATTTGTACTGAGTTCCCAACATGAAAAAACCATAAAAACATATCAAAGAAGCTGAATTTTTAAGCCTAAAGAGTAATCAAGAACTGATCTGTGTCTTCAGATTGCATACATATTGCACAACACTCTATCAATGTTGTTTCAGAAAGAAACAAAAATGTAAAAAACAAAACATTTTTGTGAGATTCACTCATTTTAAAAGACGTCTGTGTGCTTTACCTTGCTGCTCACCTTCCACACTTCAGGGTCAGGGACATGGATTCACTCTGAAAAGTAATCTCCAAGCACTGTTATTGACATTATTGACTGGTGATGTCAAGATATGAATTCCTGTCAATGTGCTGTAGACAATAAGACAATAAAACCACTGAAGAAAGTCTCACTTACAGTCACTCAATCTTTCACTATAAGGAGGTGTACCCCCCCCCAAAGAAAAAAAAAAAAAAACTTACTGCTTGCTGTCGCTGGTATCATAATGCAGGCATATGCTTTAGTGATTTAGCATGACAAAGACTGAGCAATGTGTGTAGTGTGCGATCAAGTGACTGAACTGAACTGACATTATAGGCATATATTTGGCTTTAATCAGATTGAAATTTAGTAAGTTTAGTACAGATGTGTTAGCAATGGCAGAGTGGTAGCTCAGAGCTGTCAAATCCTAACAGCACTCGAGTCTGCTAGGAGTTTGCACATTCTAAAAGTGTATGTATGGACTGACTGGTATTACTGAGTTGTCAGTGGGGTTTATTAACAAAAACACACTGTCCTCAGTTTTTTAATTACCATATTCTCAGCAAATGTGACTCGGCATATGCTATAAATTTTGAAATCATTGCTGCTTCAAAGCAGAGGTATTTTTCAGGTTTTACAGATTTTGGGACCCGGTACCCTTAACGTAAATTATAACAAGTGCAGGCTTCACTTTAGAATTCAATTTCGTGTAGCAAATTAATGTATACCATTATCATGAAGGAATGACTTTGAATTGAAAAATACCAGACTTATCCTTGAATTCATCAGCATGCAGATCTGTCTCAAAATATAAATTAATCTTTCATAAAATATTGATGTATTTATCAAGACAGTGTCATCATAATGGCATGCTATTTCAATGAACTGTACTGTATATGGACCCTGTCATCAGTCAAAATCTTTGTTTGCTAATGTTACAATTCCTGAAAAAAAATTTATCATTTGGATTTTAAGCTTGATAAAAGAAAATAAGTACAGATTAAAAGAACAAATATTTCTCAAGTTCTAAATGTGCTTGCTTTATTCACATAAGGTAATTTTTGGGGGAAAAAAAAACTAAAATTAACTTTTTCAGTAAGGTTAAAATAGAATACTTAGGAACAAGGAGGGTTCCGGTAAAATTACCCTGTTCTAACGTCTTAAAACAACCACAATATTCTACTGAGAATCAACACAAACATCAATATCAATTTAAAACAATTACTTGTATCATATCTTGAACCCAGTATGTATAACTGCTTAGAATCAAACAGGAAAGAGAAAACAAGAAAAAAGAAGCTATTGATCCTCCAAGTTAAGTGTCTGTGATACCCTATGCCCAAAGCCAATGGCCTCCACTAGCTTTTGGGACATTTTGGAGCTTGTAACCAAAATGAACCAGTGGCAAGTGAAGAGAAAGAGTCAGTTGCTCAGTGTCTAAATAGTGCATTTTATTAATGTTTAAAAATGAAAGCAGAATAAATAGTTAATGTGTTGTAAAATCATGAATAAATAATTTTCCATTAAATAAAAAACACACAAACAGCACTAAAAGGACAGTCAGAACCTGTACATTCTTAATTTAAAAGCAGTGCATCCTAATGGGTTTTCAATAGACATGTGTCTCTGTAACACCCTTGTGCACTGCTCGGCTGCTGCACTTCTGTCTCCTTTATCCTGCACGGAATATCATACAAAGACCCCAGCAACTTCAACACACAACTCTATTACAGTCCTGCCTCTGTTACTTCTCCTCCTCATCAAGATATCAGGTGAAGTCCCAAGCAATTCCAGTATACAACTCATCACCGCATTGCCACAGTAACACACTTATTACAGGACAATCTCTTTTTTTAGTAACCCATCTAGCCTTCATTGCTCCTAAAAAATATTCAGCTGATCTGGATCCCCACTGTCAAAGTGGCTGCTCAGCTCCCAGAAACAAACTCCATCCCTTGCTCGGATCGCACTCTGTCCTCCTCTTCTGCGCTTTCCTCACGTTTACTGCTCCTTCCTCTTCTGCGCTTTCCTCACGTTTACTGCTCCTTCCTCTTCTGCCCTCTCCCAGCCTACATTTTAAACTCTGGAGCTAATTGGCGCTCTCCCCTCTGCAAATTTCACCTACATGTGAAATTACACACCAATTAGCTCTAATTAAATACAGTCCATCCAACTCATGGCATGAGGTATCACAGTGTCATCTGCAGATTTAACAAGCATGTTAGTTATATTTTAACCAAACTATTCATACAATATAAAAAGGAATGGAAGCACCTACATTGATTTCTAAAATACCACATTTACAAGATCATTTAATTTTTTTAGAACAAGTTCTTCGGATCATAGCCTGCTGTGCTTATGTCAAGTTTTATAAAAATTTGCTCAATCTTCTTTTCGTCTTCTTTCGGCTGCTCCCGTTAGGGGTTGCCACAGTAGATCATCTTCTTCCATATCTTTCTGTCCTCTGCATCTTGCTCTGTTACACCCATCACCTGCATGTCCTCTCTCACCACATCCATAAACCTTCGCTTAGGCCTTCCTCTTCTCCTATTTCCTGGCAGCTCTATCCATAGCATCCTTCTCCCAATTTACCCAGCATCTCTCCTCTGCACATGTCCAAACCAACGCAATCTCACCTTTCTGACTTTGTCTCCCAACCGTTCAACCTGAGCTGACCATCTAATGTACTCATTTCCAATCCTATCCATCCTCGTCACACCCAGTGCAAATCTTAGCATCTTTAACTCTGCTACCTCCAGCTCTGTCTCTTGCTTTCTGGTCAGTGCCACCGTCTCCAACCCATATAACACAGCTGGACTCACTACCATCCTGTAGACCTTCCCTTTCACTCTTGCTGATACCCATCTGTCACAAATGACTCCTGACACTCTTCTCCACCCCATTCCACCCTGCCTGCACTCTGCTCCTTGCGAATTCTGCCACCCTTTGTCTTATCATTAGACTCTCTTTAGCTACAAAATCTAAGCTTTTTCAAAAACATGATAAAGGATATCTTATGTGCCTGTATGATTGAATGGTTATCTTTTTAGTATACAGTATTAGTGAAACATGATCTTAATATATTTAAAAAATATGTTGACTAATCACTATTATACTCATATTCTTCATATTTGAACAACAAGCCACTACTTTCAGAGAGGAGGCTATGACTAAAATCTAACAAAAAAAGCTTATATCACATTCAGCTGTGAACTGTTTCAGTGAGAAAAGGTGATCGCCTTCTGATGAATGCAAAAGGATATCACCTCACACAAATCGTTGTAGACACGGAACACACATGAAATGCATGTGGTCCAAATAACAATATATTACTTACCCTGTACAACACCAGGCACCTCACACGCAGATAAACAAGACTTGAGCTGGGAGAACTTTTTTCCCCCCAAGCTGAGCTCTGGAGGTGGTGGGGATGGGATAGCAGGCTGCTTGCTGCTTGTGCTGATTGACATTTTTGCAAAACAAAAGACGCTGATGGAGAAGTGCAAAGGAATTTAAGGTGGCTCGGAATTAAGAGTTTTTTCGTAGGCTTCAGGGATTCTAGTGTTAAATCTCACACTTTTAAGCACCTTCCATAACATATTACAGGGTAGACAGCCGTAAGCTTTTTCCATAATCACAAAACACATGTAAACAGAAATGGCAAACCACCAATAACCTACAAATACACCACATTGGTCCAAAGTTCCACAACCACAATAGAATTCTCACAGCTGAACCCAAGATTCAGGATCAGTTTTTGGAAGGTCTTCATCCATTACTCCAAAATAATCTTTCTCTGGGAAGCTAAGGTATGTGGTGTGACCCCTCAATAACTGGAGAACACTTTATTGTGCCCATTTTGAAAAAATGAGGCCCACAACTCCAGTCTGCTGCTCTCAAAGCAAACACACACCCCCCACCCCGGATCTTCTTACAATAAAGCATACCTTGTATCCCTCCTAACTTTACTTATATCGTTTAAGAGGTACTTACAGTAAGTCAAAACACCTCAACAATTATTCATTGATTTCAACATTAACAGCCATAATTTCATAAACCCCTGAAGCCTTATCACTATGGAAATTTTTAATCACAACAGTAGCCTCATTCACAGACAGCTATGCTTCTGGCACTGCCTTCTCCAAGCCAGAGTACAGCAGTTCTTCAAAGTATTCTTTCCATCTCTTGAGCATTATCGCCCACTGAGGTCAAAGTTTCCCCATCATTAAAAAGTAACCCGCTAAAATCATGCCTAACCTTCTGAAGTCACTGGGTAAAATGACAGCACTTCTTAGTCAGCGGCGCACATAGTTGCAGCAGCTCAGAGTTTTGTTTTGTGTGTGTCTGTGTGTGTTGATTTTAGTTCGTTCTACATCCTGTTGTGGGGCGAACATATACTACAACCAAGACGATCTTCTTAAGATCAGAGTCTGCTGTGAGGGGAGTGTTACTGCGGAATTCATTCACTCGCACAGCATTCCGGTGGTTAAGACTCCCGGCTCCCCATGGATTACCATCCCCAGAAGCAGACGACGAAGGCGGCGCAGAGAGAGGAAGCAGAAGCAAGGATGCAGGCACGCTAGCTAGACTACGGAGACAGCCTCACAAACCTCCTCTTCCAAGCCTTTTCCCCGCTAACGCCAAATATATTGTCAACAAGATGGATGAACTGAGGCTTCAGGTTGCATCAGACCGCATGATCAAGGACAGTAGCTTGTTTGTGTTCACGGAAACCTGGCTCCATTCATGCATATCGGACTCGGCTATTGAGCTAACAGGCTATACGTACATCACGGTGCTACCACAGGACTAGAGACTCCGGTAAGAGTAGAGGAGGGTGTGTGTGTGTGTGTGTACATCAATAATAACTGGTGCACGGATGCAGTGATAATGGATAGCCATTGCTCCCCTGACTTGGAGTATATGACTGTGAAATGTAGACCTATTTACCGCGGGAGTTCAATGTGGTAATGATCACCGCTGTTTACATACCACCAGCTGCTAATACTAACTTGGCTCTGAGACATTTATACAGCAGCATTAGCAGCCAACAGAGCCATTACCCTGATGCAGTGTTCATTATCGCAGGGGACTTTAATCATGTGGATTTAAAAGCAGTGCTCCCCAAACTCCACTAGCACGTAGAGTATGCTACTAGAGGAGCCAAAACACTGGACAAGGTTTAGTCAAACATCAAGCTGGACTACAGAGCTAAACAGCTTCCACACCAGGCCCAGTATGACCACATGTCACTGCTGATGATTCCTGCATACACCCCTCTCCTCAAATCTGCTCTTACCACCACAAGATCCATCACAACCTGGCCTGACGACGCCTCTCTGCAGCTGCAGGACTGCTTCAACAGGACTAACTGGGACATTTTTGAAAGTCCAGACCTGGAACTCTACACCGACAGTGTATTGTGCTACATCAAAACCTGCATTGACACTGTCACAGTGGAGAAACATATCCATGTCTATCAAAACCAGAAGCCCTGAATGACAAGAGAAGTTCAGCAGCTGCTAAAGGAAAGGAACACTGCCTTTAGGTGTGGTGACAAGGCTCTCTATAGCATGACACGGTCCAATCTGAAGAGAGGCATCAAAAAGGCTAAGAGGGACTACAGGAGAAGGATTGAGGAGCACCTGGACAGTAATAACAGCAGGCAGGTTTGGCAGGGAGTCCAGCACTTCACCAACTACAGGACCAGCCGTGGAGCTGGTGAAGGTGACGCCTCAATGGCAGAGGATCCGAACCACTTCTTTGCTCACTTTGAGATGGAACTACCAGAGGCAGCTATTACACACGCAAGTGCTTTGAGAGACTGGTCCGGAGTCATATCATGTCCTTCATCCCTCCCACCTTTGATGCACACCAATTTGCTTACTGGGCTAACAGGTCTACTGAGGACACTGTTGCTGCTGCTCTCCACGCTACCCTGTCCCATCTGGAGCACCAGGGGAGCTACGCACGTCTCCTCTTTATTGATTTTAGCTCTGCTTTTAACACCATCCTTCCTCACAGATTGGTGGGCAAGCTGCTAGCCCTGAGACTCCCATATTCCACGGGTATATGGATTAAAGACTTCCTGACAGACTGCACACAAACGGTTAGGGTGGGCCCTCACGTCTCCTCGGCCATCAGCATCAGCACTGGCTCTCCTCAGGGGTGTGTGCTGAGCCCGCTGCTCTACACTCTGTGCACACATGATTGCGCCCCCACCCACCACAGCAACACCATCGTCAAATTTGCAGACGACACCACTGTGGTGGTGTTCATCTCTGGGGAGGATGAATCCGCCTACAGGGACAAAGTGGAGCGGCTGACAGCATGGTGCACTGACAACAACCTGCTCCTGAACACAAGTAAGACCAATGAGCTCGTTGTGAACTTCAGGAAAAAGAAAACGGACATCAAACCACTTTACATCGGAGGGGACTGTGTGTCAGGCTTCCGCTTCCTGGAGTCCACATCATGGAAGACCTGTTCTGGGGTGTGAACACAGCTGACCTGGTGAAGGCGGCTCAGCAGAGACTATTTCCTGAGAGTCCTCAGGAAAAATAACATCCCCCAAAAGCTGCAGGTATCCTTCTATCGCTGCTCTATCGAGAGTATCCTGTGCTACTGCCTCTATGTGTGGTTTTCCAACTGCACAACAGTGTGGAGGAAAACACTTCAGCGGATCGTAAAGACTGCCCAGCAGATCATCGGCTATTCTTTACCCTCTCTGGATGAACTGCACAGCTCTCGCTGCGTCAGGAGAGCAGAAAACACCTTAAAAGACTCCTCACACCCTGCTCATGACATGTTCCAACTGTTGCCATCAGGCAAAAGATATAGGAGCATCAAAACAAAGACTAATAGAATGAATACGTTTTTTTCCCTGTTGCTATTTGGGCACTGAATGCCACCTAATCACCTCCAATGCAGCAGTGCAATAGATGACATCTTGTGCAATAGTGTTCATGTGCACTTAGGTTTTATGTTGAATGTTTGTGTTCTACCTTATTTCTTCTTATCCTTTTTTTAATTATATTTAATTTATATTTTGACACCACAGGGACTGCACCTAATTTCGTTGTATTTGTTACAATAACAATAAAGATATTTCGATTCTGTTTGTTTGAGAGTCACTCTTTACAGTCTCAACAAATTCCTACCATAGATAGGCCTTCGATTTGGTAGCTAGCAATACAAAGAATCCCTGCTTGTTCAATATCACAGTTTCACTTATCATTGGTGTCTATGGGTCACTTATGAGCAACCTTGTGTTCATTATGAATAGTCTACTACTATAAGCACAGAAATCCAGTGAAAATTCGCCACCCAGGTTCACACCAGGGAGACTGTTTCTCTTAATCACACCACTGCAGGTATGTCTGTAATTCTTCATTGGAACATTACAGCACAGAACCAGGAATTTTGCCACAGAGTCAATCCTGTGGATTGATGAGTGTCCAACTATTTCTATTGGGTGTTTATCAATAAACTGCATAAGTTATGCCTTCTTCTCGCTAGAAAACGTATGCTCCATGTCTCAAAGTGTGTTATATCTGGGTTTATCCCAGTTCTTCCTATCACTTAATAAAAATAATTCTTTATATTTATATAGCACTTCAGTGAGTGGGGAGCCACTTCAACCACCACTAATGTGTAGCATCCACTTGTATGTTGCAAAAGCAGACATTTTTGCACCATTATGCTAACCACACATTAGCAGTTAAGTGGGGAAGTGGTGAGAGAGATAGCCAATTAGAGACAGGAGATTATTAGGGTGCAAGAACAACTAAGCCATGGTGGGCAATTTATCTTGGACATTGCTATACACCCTACTCTTTACGAAGGATGCCCAGGGATCTTTTATGACCACAGAGAGTCAGGAACCTCAGTTTTATGTTTCATCCTGAAGGACAACGCCATTTTTACTGCACAATGTCCCCATCACTGCACTGGGGCATTGGAATCCACATTCAGACCACAGGGTCAGCGCCCTCTGCTGGCCTCACTAACACTTCTTCCAGCTGCAATCCAAGTTTTTTCTAGATGGTCTCCCATCCAAGTACTGGCGGGCCCAAACATGCTTAGTGTCAGGTGGATATCCTATTCTGAAGTGCATATGGTATGGCTGTTGGACTTTCATTGCACCTGACCTTCACTCTTCACATTCAGGTCAGGTTAGGTTGGGGAGCATGCACTGGTACAGCACATTGTCATACCCATCACATAATGAAACAGCTCAAGATCCTGGTTGGCAACCCCCTAGGTACACATGCTGTCCAGACTCTAAACACTTGGATCTTTGGACTTTTGCAGAGATATGGGGAACACCACACACACCTCCCCCTGCCCCCCATTCCATGCCAATCCATTTACTGATTTCACAGGAAGAGTTAACCAGAGATATGAATGTCGTTAATGAGGTAAGTAACCTCTTGACAAGGTCGACACTCTCTCCGCAGACAGACAAATTGCTGATGGCTGTGCCCAAGAGGTAGTTGCCATATGACGCTAGGCAAGAGTCCAAGTAACACTTGATCTAGGCAAGGTTCTCTTCAATGTATATGAAGCATTCATGAGAGTCAATAACGGATTGTTCTTTGTCTATCCTCTCCATTTAGTCTTATTTATGGGGGTAACACTTACAGGAGCACATATCCAAAAACAAAATGGTTCCAAGGATAATCGATTCACCAACAAGCCTAAATTCTGTAGGGTAAGTTCAAATTCAGTTCAGAGTTTTATAAATGTTAGTCAAACAGCATTCTAGAATAAGAAACATGCAAACAAGCAGTCTACTGCATTTGACCTCAAGTACTCAAATGTGCATTTTGTATGTAAACAAATAAGCATAAGAGTGCATAATGAACAATTTACAATTCCACCACATATCAATAATAAGGTATCTGGATATCTTAGATGCATGTGTCTGACAGGCAGGTTTAAAGTTAGATAACATGCTCCTTAATATACTTAAAATTAAACAAACATTAAAATAGACGTAGAGAATCTCTGCAAGTACTCTGCTCATTTATAGATTTGCCACTCTGAGGCTTCTTAATGACAAGAGAAATGCTATTCTGCTTCTAGAATTCTAGTGGCAGGCCTGGTTGACCTACAGGGATTTAAAGGATATGACTGGAATGAAGATATTCTATTGGACTAATTTTGTCTCAACATGTTTCTATCACTGAGTAGAGAAGAGAGAAAAAACATTCTAATATCTGTATAAATAATATGAGAGTAAATGTAAAAGAATCCTAGAAGAAGATCACAAAACCAAACAGAGCTCCTTTTCTAACGCAAGCAATAAAGCATTGCCAAATAATCAGCTGTGCATTTAGCATTGCTAAACCTTGTTAACTCTGGTTATTTGCAACGGTTCCCCACTTAGTGATGTCCATCCACTCTATGCCAGATGCATGTCATCCTCACCTACTGTACATGCAGTGATGACTTTACCCTCAACTTTACCTCATATCTAAAAATTACATTTCACAAGTACTAAGCCGACAATAGTGCTGGGCGGTATACCAGTTCATACCGAAAACCGTTTTTTATTTTTGTTATGATATGGATTTTTCTTATATCGCAACACCGGTTTAAATTGCCTAAACAACATTTGGAATGTGGCGCATTGGGAAATTGTTTAAGGAGGACCTTTTTCACTGCTACACCGCTAAACACATGCAACGGAATACATGCGGTAGTCGAGGTATTGAGCAGTCAAAATGGACAGAGAACATTCCGAAACTTAAGTTGTAGCAGACGATAAAGTTGAACATGATGACACAGAAGAACTTTTGCTAGAAAAAGGAGCTGTGTCTGTTGTCTGGAGATACTTTGGATTGAAAAGGTCGGATGTGGACCATTATGTTCAAATGTGTGAATACTGTTTCTATACTCTGGATAATACTGCAAGCCAAGTTATACTTGTTTTATTTTTTTCAATACTGTGTAATGTACCTGGATACTGTGTAATAGTGTGACGACATGTTGACTTTATTCTCGACATTTCTACTTTATTCTCACCATTTGTTGAGATTAAAGTCAACATGTTGACTTTATTCTCGTAATTTGTTATTAAGGTAGAACATCGTAAATTAAACTTCATCTTAAAATGAATATTTAATTTACTAGATTATCTCAAACCCCGTCATAAGTTATGTAGCACATTAAATGCTTTGTGTTAAGTGTTCCCAGAGCCATGTAATTGCTACTGCTTCTTAAACTGGCCTCCTCTTGCACTAACAGGAGGCGCTGGCAGCACACAGAATACATTAATTTCATGATATCCCTGTTCCCTGAACATTTAGAATGCTAAGATAAATACTTGATATAATTTTCATGATGAAATGCATCAAAGCATGTATTAATCATGTGGGGGCACGGTGGCGTGGAGGTTGCACTGCTGTCTCACAGCAATGGGGTCCCAGGTGTTCCTTGCTTTGAATTTGCATGTTTTTTCTGGTGGGTTTACTCGGCGTGCTTCAGTTTCCTTTCAAAGTCATGTAGAATGTGGGGTTTTGTTATGCTATATTTATGCTATATTCGTTATGCTATATTAACCCTGCTAGTGGATGTATTGCTCGTATTCACCTGCGATGTGCTGGCGCCCCATTCAGGGATTTTCTCCTGCATTGCACACAATGCTTACTGGGATGGGTGCAAACCCTGAATGGATGGCATAATTAAACAAATATTTTTTTTTTAAAGTTCTGAACACTCCGTGGTCTAAGTTTATAACTAGTTTTAATTTCCCAAAGACGTTTATCGTGTGGCACTTGGTTATGTGGAGAAAGAAAAAGTAAGGATAGGAATGGGGGTTTGGTACGTCAGACAGAGATAAAGAAAGCCCGCTCAGAAGAACATCCACTGAATTCTGTGTTCGTTTCTCCGAACACCAGATCACGAATCCAACATTTACACAATATTTCAGTTAAACCTGTGCAATACCCATTCATACATCCAGTTTTTTGGAGCCTCGTCACACCTTCCATAAAGTTCTCTACACTGAACGTAGACCTGGGGACCCCTTACTGCGAGGGAGCAGCACTACCATCACACTACCGTGCATGTTTAATACCTGCTTTAATGCATTTCATCCTGAAAATGATATCAAGTATTTATCTTAGCATTCTAAATGTTCAGAGAGCAGGAATATCATGAAGTTAATGTATTCTGTGTGGTGATCACTGCTTGCGCCTCCTCTTAGTGTAGAGGAAGTCAGTTTAAGAAGCGCGTACAGCGATTAACAACTGGGTCGGGGAACGCTTAACACAAAGCATTTAATGTGCTACATTAACTTATGATGGGGTTTGAGAAAATCTAGTAAATTAAACAATGATTTTAGGATGAAGTTTAGTTTACGACATTCTACTTTAATTACAAACTAAACTATGAGAATAAAGTGGAGATGTCGAGAATAAAGTCAACATGTCGACTTTATTCTCGACATATAGTTTTTTTTTTCTTCCGTGTCCATATTTTTTTTTCTTCACCGTGGCCCTAATACGCTTCCATAGGGCTATACCACAAATAGCATTATAAATGCAAGTTGTAGTTTTATTATTTATGTATGTAGTTTAGCTTGAAGCAAGGTCCATATTAATGCAGTTTGCCTTAATGAAGGTTCAGTTGGTAAAGATGTCATCACCAAGTTGCAGTTGTTTTATTTTATTTTATTTTTATTTGGTGAATACTGTACTGTGTAATGCACTTGGGGTTGAAGTCTTGAAGTAATAGTATTATTACTGGAAGTTGCACTAATATTTATTTTATTGTTATTATTTATTAGTTTAAATATTATGCAGTTTAATGATGGTAAAGTTGTTTAGAAAGTCACTTTAACGTGTCAGTGGACAGAGATTGTTAACATTAACAGAAAGTGTAGTTGGTTTCCAAAAAATATTTACTCTTTATTCCTTTTCTAAGACATATTCAGTGCAGTACAACTTTTGACAAGCACCTCTGGATATTTTACTAAGTCTGAATGCCTCTTTGGATGGTTGAAAATATGTTGTCAAAATTTTAGTTTAAGTTGTTTACAAAATTTGTTCAATAAAAAGGTTCTATATTTTAACTGCAACTGTCATGCAATGTGATTCCTTCTCTTCATTAGTGCCACCCCCTTGAAAACTATCACTTTATGGGGCCATGTAAACCTGTATTAAAACTTGTGTGCACATTACAATGTTTTTTTGTGCAATGTACAATTCTCATGACAGTGGAATAGGTTATTCTTAGCCAGTAATTGCAGTGGAAAATGTGGTTAACATCCACTCCACTGGGAAAAAAATACCGTCCAATACCGTGAAACCCGTATAATTTTGAAAAATACCGTGATATAGAATTTTGGTCATACCACCCAGCACTAGCTGACAACACCATACAGAATGGCAAAGCACAAAATTTTCAGGCAATACTGAAAAAAATATATGATAAATGGAAAACAACATTTGAAACAAGTAATTCAAGAATTGTAATTCTGTTTATTCAAAATTTATTTAAAATATCTGACAGCCCTTGAACTCATAGGCTAAAAGAGGCCTATTGTCTTCAGGAAATGACCAATCTGTTCCTTCCTTTTCCCAAATTATAGAAACTGTGCCTTACAGTATATATTTTATTGTTCTATTCGAGAGTACTTTTCTTTAACCCATTGTGACAGTGCTAATTATTACCATCTTGGCAGTGCCCTTGCACTGCTACATTCATTTAATTTTCAAAAATTTCCTCTACAGTCATTGATTCATTAATGAAATTTGGTATTTATAATGCATTTATACTGTGTATTTAAGGATTTACTCCTTGGCTAATGCCTGTTTTACTCTTCAGTTATTAATTTTGTTTATTAATTACTATTTTTCATGTGTTTTGTTTTTACCTAATTTATGTTAATATTGATGTTTATTTATTGTGTAGTATTTATGTACTTTGTATTTTACTGTTTATTTATGTCCCATTACTCTATGGGTGGAACCCCAAAGAAGTGGAGCCATCATTGCATCACTGGTGAGGGACCACCTTCAGCGTTTTTATTTCACGTTAATTGAGGTTTGCAGTGTGGTGATTGTTTTTGTGAGTATCACATTGATTTTTAATGTTTTTTGTGGATTTTTATTTCCATTAATTGGTTTTTGCCTTTGGTTTATGGATTTGGACTTTTTGGATTTTTGTTTTACTTTACTAATTTTTGTGCTTCTTTTTGTTTACACAAATAAATTCTTCGTGTGTCTTCTCAACCCAAAGATTTATGTCATCCTCACCCATGAAGGGCATTTTTATGTGCTTTTGTGAATTTAAAGTAATTTGAACTATAAAAAAACCTGTGCCTCATTTTGGACCTGTGCAGTCCTTGAAGTCTGCCTTTTGGAGTTTGAGGACTGGATGCCTGGGGTGAAGCCCATTTCTAAATGCAGACAAGTAAAGTTATGGTCTGGTCTGTTTCATTTTGAGGCTGTTTCACTCCTTGTAGCTATTTTGTGTTGCAATATCATAACAATGTGTAAATAACTATAACATTCTCAAAATTATTTAATCTAACTCAGGATGGTGGGCTGCTGGAGACTACCTTGATAGTAAGAGGAACTAGGCAGGAACCAACTCTAGGTAGGGTGACATTCCATCAGAGTGTAGTTATTCTCGGTTCCAATAAGTGAAACTTGTGGGCATAAAACATGAATTAACCAATCTACTATTAACCAATCTAATGCATGGTCAGGAATAGGCCTTATTGTTTCCTAGAGATGAACGACTCTTTCCTTGGAATCACAGATGAAAGCCATAAACCTTGGACCAGTCCTAAAGTACTTGCACCTAAGCTTGATGATACTTGGAATGTGTAGATTAGTTTATCAAGTTACTTGCTGAAACCAGTTTCATAATCACAATTTATATGACCAAAGGGTATTTGCAGATTAATTTGACTCCTCAAAGCAGGAAACCTATAACTGGTCACTCCAGAAGACACCATGAGTACTTTTCTTTCTTGGTACATGGAGCTGCAGCAACCTTCCCATGTCTGGTGGATGCACTGCTTAAGCCTCATAGGGCAGTACCACAAACTGTCTGATCAAAACTGTTGTTTATTCCAGCACCTCAGAACAACATCTTCACCATCAAATGTTTTAAGATTTATTGTTGCTCAAGGTAAAGTCACATATTATATGCACA